>NW_015661612.1:350076-381794 GCF_001515625.1 Sinocyclocheilus rhinocerous | reverse complement strand
AGAGTCGTGGTAGAAAGTTCGGAGATGGTATTAAAGTAGCTCAGTTTAAATGTATTGTACGAATTGCCCTTACTCTGGAATAAAAAATACGGGGTGTCTATTTAGATTTAGTTAAAAGTGGCTATAAAATATCAGCTCCAGTGGTGCAGATGGATAAGCGTGTGCTCTTCTCGGCCACCGTAGCTGTAGCGTAATTGGTCAAATATTCCGCCCCCTCCGCACACGCCTTCTTTTTGAACGTGATTTTTCTTCAATGAGGGTGACGCTGTAATCCAAGCGATGATAGTAGACGTAGAGGAGTGGGGTGACTTTTTTTCTTTATAAGGTAGCCTAATTTTTTATTTTTACAATGTTTTTGTAATGTATTAATAATCACGGGCTGTTAAAAAACCAAAAACAAGTAGGCCTATACTAATACTAAGAGTAGATTTGGTTCGAATAGCCAATATTTTAGTAGGCTATAAATATGTGGTTATGTTACAGCTCCCCTTTGAAGCTCTTGTGTTTTTCTCCTTTTCCATCTGTTCAATCCTATTCTGCTCACAGGTGATTGGAGATGAGTTTTGTTCCTGCTTTGTTGCAGTTTGCTGATTTTTGTAAAATAACTTATGTTTTTGCTTTTCAGATAAAAGGATAGTTTCAGTTTAATATATTGCGGGCTCATTTATTGGTAATAAATAATTGATAATAAATAAGATTGATGATAATTTTCAAAAAATATTGGGCATGTTTTTGAAGCTGCGGTTGCTTATTTGCCTCGCGAGAGTTGGCAACAGTAGTGCGGATATTACGTCATTGATAGGCGACAATGACAAGGGATGAGCCATTATTTCAAATTGGAATTTCTTTGGATTTACAAATTCTTTGGAAACATTTGGGATAACGTCAACTGCATGAAATATATCACACTGTGCAAATGGTTTTTATGAAAATCTTACATATTGTGCCTTTAAAATAACTTGTACATATTTTTAAACGTTTTAAAACATAAAACTGCACGCATTTTGCGAAATAACATTGTTGTTGTTTGGCCCTGCTCGTATAAACGAGTAGCATGATCCTGCCGCGCTTGGAGACTGCAGTTTCATGACCGCAGTCCTAGAACCAAGTTTTTTTTTTCTTAATGTACTAGCTGTTTATACTATTTTATAGCACACACTATTCAATTCAATTTGTATAACTGAGGTTTATTTCAAGCATTGTAAACACTGCAGTACTAGTCACCAATGACAACTAGGTAGGCTGCTACTAATCAAACTATTCAAACAAAAAATAAAGTCTCACAAATGAAATAAAAAGCTAAACACATAGGAGTAAAAACTATATTAAAACTATAGCCTACTGTACTGTCTATAGTGTGTTTTTACATATTTATGTGTCTTGTCACTTGTCAACCTGTCTGTGCACTGGAAGCTTCTGTCACCAAGACAAATTCCTTGTGTGTGTAAGCACATTTGGCAATAAAGCTCTTTCTGATTCTGATATTAGCCTGGGTTAGCACAGCACAGCAGCACACGTGATTCGCTTATTTGCTCTGCTGTGTGCCTGTAATCAATCAGGCAGAAGAGCAGATTTATCATATTACACCAAACTATGCATTGTTTTGACACTGTTGCAGTTAATGTTTTAATGCTTAACACTGAAACTTGAAGTGTCTTACATTGTTGGTTGTTTCCTGTCTTATGTACATTAAGCAATAATAATAAAAAAAAAAAACACTGAAACTTTGTTACCTTTTCGAAATAATCCATTAGGCCGGTACACTGTGCGATTTTTTATTTCTTTAGAGCCGAATTCTGACTACTTTTTTTGAGTCGGGAAGAATTTCGGCTTTGTCGTGCGTCTTTTGACGTGCAGTGTACAGGGGATAAGGAGGGACGATCGATGGTCGGATGAATTTCTAACATGTCAGAAATTTTAGACGCCCCTCGTGAGGGTATCGCACAGCTGAAGACTGCCCTAAACTGATTTTTCCCTCACTGCGCCTGCTTGAAAACAGAAACGAAACCATGGCGACTTGTCTTACTATTGGGAGATGAGAGGGTCTGTATTACTTACTATTAACTGCTCCGTTTTCAACTCCTCCTCGACTTCAAGCGGCAAATCTCGCCGGTCGTTATTGAATAAGTTCAATAAGATGCCAGACGCCTCGTCTTGAAATAGGACGAGAGTAGACAGCTGCAGTCATCCTAGTCTAACCGTATTTTTGGCAGATGTACAATCATAGGCGTAGCTTGACGTTTGAGTTTGGGGGGGCCAAAGTGACAATTCTTACGTAAATGAGATTGAGGGAGACGTTAAGTTTGTTTTGATTTATTAATTTACTTACAATAACAATTTAAAATGTATTTACTTTTACGTATTCACTTTTACATGTATTATTAACTGCATTATATACATTTTTACTTCATAGAGAAAACTTTATAAATAAATATTTAGTAAAATTCTTAAATCGCTGTGGGGGGGCCAGGGGGGCCTGGCTCCCCCATAAACTACGCCCATGGTCTGGGGTGAACTCCATGCTGGTAACGATAGCGCTGTATGCTGGAGGACAGTGATGTAGCAAGTCAACCCCGGGCCCATATGCAAAAATGGCAAAAACATTTGTATGTGAGAGGGCCCCATTTCTTTTTTCTTTTTTTGAGTAGTGGGACATTCACATTAATTAACTGTATTCAGGCAATATAACACAACTTTAATCTCGTAATTTTGACTCTTCTAAAAATATTATGGCACTAAAACGCCACCATATTTACTAAATTACTTAGCCTAATGCAAACACATTCTTAGCACAGCGGCCCAAAACACAAAAAAACCTCACTCATTTTAGTTGTAATTCATCTAATTTCATTCAATTCTCCATGCCTTTCTTTCGGCAAATCCATCTACAATGTCCTTGGTGTTCAATTTAAGGCTTTGTGTATTCTCAATGGAAAGAATGGCTACTTTCGATAGTCTTTTGATAAAAGAGCATGCTGACAAAAAAAAAAACATATTTATTGTGGCCACAAATTAAGAATTCGTTCCCTCGTTTTAATTAAAAGGTTCCCCTCAAATGCCCCCAATCAGCCCGGGCCCATATGCACGTGCATACCCTGCATACCCAGAAGCCCCTGCTGGCGGAAGTAAGAATTTTGCACTCTCTTTAATATATTATGTAAAGTTGCATAATGAAGGTTTAAGTCAACACATTTATGCAGTGTATAAACAGAAACATGACATGAATTAACTTTTTTTTTTGGTCATTTAAAATTACTAAAAGAGCCAGCAAAAATTGTACTTCATCTGATAAAGGACATAACCTCAGGTGCTAGCTAGAGAAATCCTACAAGGCCAAACACACTCTCTGCACCGTCATCAGGTTTATTTTCGAGGTAACGGTTGCTTGAATATCATGTTCACAAGCTCAGCACAAAAGATGACGTGCATGTGGAGAAACAAGGGGCTTACTTCTATCTCTCTGTTGTAGCCGAATCATAAACAAGGATTCATGACCTCTGTCGTGATAGAACCCATAAAGATCATTCTGTATACGATATTGGTCCAGGTCACTGTATCAAGCTTTAAATGATGGTCAGTAGAACAGAAAGAGGGCTTGATGACCCTGCAAAGCCTCTGGAGTTGATGTACGGCTGTGGGTGTCATGGTGACGGTGCTAATGATATTGTGGTTTGGGCTGACGGCTGACAGGTGGCAGTGAATAAAAGACATGAGACAAGACAGATGGGCAATTTTTAAATATCACCATGTTTTATTACAGAGACATACTCTGGAGAGTTAGCAGCTTGCTTCCTCTTTACCATCATTTTCTTTCTTCTGTTTTTCTGATCTGCGTTTACATCAGTAGGATGGGTGAAGGAACAAAATAGAAGTTCTGTGACTGGTGAATCTGAATTTAAAGACTCTTGGCCACACATCTGTCCCGTCTAATTTCACCTCATTCACCTCCATCCACCTCCATCCCAAAAAGCCCACCTCCAGCTTACAGTCAAACCACACACATTCTGGCTATTCTAAAATAAATACTCTACAAAAGGAAGCCACTCCTAGGTTTCTAAAATGTACAAATTCTTTGAAAATAAGTCCAGGCGTTACTTAACATTTCTGTAGGTATATACATAAAAAACATTATAAAACTGCACAAGAAAAGAAATCGCTCGACAGGTAAACAGGAGGATTAGTAATTAAGTGGTTACTTTCACTAGATGTTAACAGAACAGAAGTCAGGCTGAAAAATGCCCTCACATTTCAGCAAGTTAGTGTCCGAAGGTTTAAGTCAACACATTTATGCAGTGTATAAACAGAAACATGACATGAATTAACTTTTTTTTTTGGTCATTTAAAATTACTAAAAGAGCCAGCAAAAATTGTACTTCATCTGATAAAGGACATAACCTCAGGTGCTAGCTAGAGAAATCCTACAAGGCCAAACACACTCTCTGCACCGTCATCAGGTTTATTTTCGAGGTAACGGTTGCTTGAATATCATGTTCACAAGCTCAGCACAAAAGATGACGTGCATGTGGAGAAACAAGGGGCTTACTTCTATCTCTCTGTTGTAGCCGAATCATAAACAAGGATTCATGACCTCTGTCGTGATAGAACCCATAAAGATCATTCTGTATACGATATTGGTCCAGGTCACTGTATCAAGCTTTAAATGATGGTCAGTAGAACAGAAAGAGGGCTTGATGACCCTGCAAAGCCTCTGGAGTTGATGTACGGCTGTGGGTGTCATGGTGACGGTGCTAATGATATTGTGGTTTGGGCTGACGGCTGACAGGTGGCAGTGAATAAAAGACAAGAGACAAGACAGATGGGCAATTTTTAAATATCACCATGTTTTATTACAGAGACATACTCTGGAGAGTTAGCAGCTTGCTTCCTCTTTACCATCATTTTCTTTCTTCTGTTTTTCTGATCTGCGTTTACATCAGTAGGATGGGTGAAGGAACAAAATAGAAGTTCTGTGACTGGTGAATCTGAATTTAAAGACTCTTGGCCACACATCTGTCCCGTCTAATTTCACCTCATTCACCTCCATCCCAAAAAGCCCACCTCCAGCTTACAGTATATCAAACCACATTCTGGCTATTCTAAAATAAATACTCTACAAAAGGAAGCCACTCCTAGGTTTCTAAAATGTACAAATTCTTTGAAAATAAGTCCAGGCGTTACTTAACATTTCTGTAGGTATATACATAAAAAACATTATAAAACTGCACAAGAAAAGAAATCGCTCGACAGGTAAACAGGAGGATTAGTAATTAAGCGGTTACTTTCGCTAGATGTTAACAGAACAGAAGTCAGGCTGAAAAATGCCCTCACATTTCAGCAAGTTAGAGTGTCCCGTTCGGCTCTTTGGTAACCAAAACAATTACAAGTAAACCAGTCATTTGTTTCAAGTAAGATGTCAGAATTAACTTTAAAATAACCAACACAGACACAATGCTTTTTAAATGACAAATAAAAGAAGACGAACACAGTGCAAACCTACACACTATAAACCAAACATAAATGTTTCCACAAACATGCCGTCATTACTCCAATCTCTCGGCCCACAATTCCTTTTCCATTCCAGACACTTCTTGTGGTCTGAACAGTATGGAAAGATAGTCTCTTGTAGGAATCGGTCGGTGTGCTCTTTATCTTGGTCTTTGTAGACCGGCGTACTCAAGCGGTAAGGCGCTGACAGAGCTGCCTCAGTGAAGTTTGAGATGTGACTCACCCCAATGGCGCTGACAAAATATCCATCAACTTGAACTACTACAGCCAAATCACGCAGTCACATAGTAATTCCTTCATTACAACTTTCGTTAACTGCTTCGCCAAAAAACAAACCTACACAAATATGTTACTGCTGAAGAATGGAAATAAAAAGCTGAACAAAATAAGAGAATGAATTGCTAAGCTTTGGAAAGTTGCATCTAGTATTGCCACTGAAAGCGGCGTTTTCTCCGAAAAGGTCAAATTGGATTAGATTGGTTATTTTTTTTCTGAAGAACTACAGATACAGCAGTATCTCATCTACTGCTTGAGCTGACTGCTTGATCTACCTTAGATCCTCAAGTCTTAGCCCACACTACAACATTAGACAGCGCTGCCAGGATTAGCGGGCGGCAAGACCTTCTAGAGTTCAGCCTCTCCTGGTCTTCTGCCCTCAGTCAATCTCTGGTGCCGAGAAGACGTTCCGCCTTTGCCAAGGAGCCATTTGGTATTCTAACTGCTGCTCTGCTCACATAAAGTGCTGTTAGAGTCCTGAGAAATGGGAAGGGGCATGTTTGATGGAGGAACAGGGCATGGTTCTTCAGAGTCGGTGAGTTCTCCATCCCTCTCGCAAATAACAGTCATGGGGCTGCTGAGGATCCGGCTGCGGGCGTTATACTTGCTGCTGGCGGCGGAGGGCGGCGTGCGAGATCGGCCATACTTCGGACCGATTAACGACAGGGACGTTGAGAACATTCCCTCGTTGTGCACCCAGTCCTCGGGCGTCCTCCTGCTATGGCCCGGTGAAGAGCAGGGGCTCTCACCCGTTGGAGATGCTGGATCAAATGAGGAGTCGAGAGAGCGAGTCCTCTGAAATCGTGGGTCGGTGCTGCGCAGCATCTCTGCAGCAGACATGCGGAAGCTGGTCTCAGAGCGACTGCCTTTCTTCAGCAGGAGGGCCTTGAAGGTGTCGCTGCTGGTCGCGGATTTGCGCAGGCTGCGCTGGATGGAGCCCGTTTGCCGTGGCACAGGGGAAGTTAAGCCGGGGGCTATTCCTGTAGGGGTGACTGGTGGGGATAAAGGACTTTGTGAACGGTCCTCTTCAGATTCCTTGCGCCCCAGGACCTTCCGCTTCGACCTGGAGACAAAGATGAAGTAATGTCAGATAAGTTGTTTCGTCAAAACAGAAATAAAGCAATGAAAACGCAAAGGAGGGATGCACAATATCACAGTATCAGTCAACAGCATCTGAAGATATTAGATATTTAATTGTGTTTATTTCGTCTACTACATTTAGATTACCTTCGCCATCATCTACTACAAGTTTAATAACACTGTTAAATGAAATTTTTAGCAAATCTGTAACAGTACTGTACATTGTAATGCTGTGATGCCTAAATTCACTTCAGCATTTAAAACAACTGGTTTTAGTTTTTAGTGTTTTCATTTTTTAGTTAAAATGGTGTAGAACTTTACTATTGTCTATTTAATCAATTGTTTTAAAATTTAGAATTTTAAAATCGTGCATCCCTAAACCAAAGGTCAAAAAAATATTTTTTAAATATTAGCTAAAGCTTACATTAGTTAGCAGTAGGCAGGAGAACATCAGTTTGTTTAGTACAAACAAAAAAGTTGTGTTTGAAACTATTATTTAAAGAAAAATCCGTTGACAGAGCTGCCACTTCACTGTCGGCACTAATGCTTAACTAAAATGCTTCACTTCAGTTAACAACTAATCTAACTACTTCTGAAGCTGAATGAATGAGTCAATTTTTGTGATTACTTTTTTCAGTCTTGATGAGCCTATCCCCCTTCATTGATTTCTCTTCCATTTTCTCATTAAACTCAGCTAGACCCCAGCAAACCAAAACTTCACTGCAAAATTGGAAAAGCAGGAATAACTTAATGCAGGATATAAATAGTGGGATTGTGTGTGTGGGGGGTATGTTTAATACAAATTCAGTGCTTTAAAAGCCAAACCAAAGAGGAATACTGCAAGCGTTGCAACTTTATGGAAGTGCAGACATAATGGAAGCTTAATAAACAAAGCAAACTGGGCAAAATGCCCAGCATCATTTTAACCTGGCTGTTCATTCACCCAACCAACCAGTAGGGGGACCTTGGGTCAATGAATGCTAGCATGTGTGCTCAGGATCAAATCAAATTCATTAGCATGGCATAACTGCTGCAGATTAGGGAGCGTGGGATTATCTGTGGGATGAAGCAGAAATTCATCCCAAATCTGAGATGCGCTGGGAGATTATAGAGCTAATCCCACTAGCATCATCACGAGACGAATTGCCAACGGCTAATTACTTGCCAGACCGCACCTCATATGTTGGGGGGTGTTCATGTTCAACTGGTCCAGGCTGAACAAAGAGAAGGAAAAGGAGTATAGAAAAGATCAGGAAAGACCAAGGACGAAGAGAACAACAGATATGACATCGTGGGAAAATGACAAGGGATGTGGAAGCAAGAGTTGAAATTATACAGATAATTTCCAGATATACAATATCTAAAAAACAATACCTAAAAAATATGAGAAAAAATCTAAATATCCTAAACAAATCCTTTAAACAAGATAAATATATATATTAAAAAAAATTGCAGATATATATGATTAAAACAAGATTAAATTTACTTGAGAAGCCAAATTGCATAAGGTGCAGAGACTATTTATTAATTGGATATAATAAAACATTGATATTTAAACATGACTATTTTAGTTTAAGATTACAACTGTAATAGGATTCATTTTTTAACCAAAATGTATGCTTATCTTGATTTAAACATGTTTATATATTTTGAAGTAGAAAATAAGAAAAATACTGAATAAATATCTATTTTTGCAGTGTAAAGTCCTTGAAAACACAGCAGGTCAAATAATTAAGATAATTGCTATATACAATTATTTAATTGCTGGTTGTAATCTATCTTTTACTCCAGTTTTATTATTTGATTCATCTAAAGCTCAGTGCTTTTGAGAGTGGCATTGGGCAAACCGCAGGATTTACAGAGCACATAGCATCTGGTGCTCTGTCACACTACATCTAAACTGGTCTTCCATTTCAAGGATATCTTTTGCTCTAATATCTGTGTGAGATTGCAGCGGTCCAGAGCAGAAGGAAGAGCAAAGCCGCACACACACTGTAGCGGAGGAAACCAAATCCTCTCGAATGAAATTGTGTGACGTGCTGAAGAACTTCAAAAACCTGCCCACTACACGTGACTATAGAAAGCCTGCATACGTAATACGGCTGTGTGAACTAAAACACAACAACATAATGAATTTTAAATAATGCACTATTCAGTGTGCATCACGGGTGCATTTTCATGTGAAGGACTGCAGTAAGGCTATGAGTGTTTTATAAAGGAATTAGAAGAGAGTGCATGTTTCTTTAACACAGCCAAACTATATATGAGCATCCAGTGGGGTAATACTGCAGCCTGAGGCATTTCTTAATCTGACAGACAGAGACCACAGAAGCTCTACTCTTTACAGGCTGCTTTCCTTCAACGCTCCATCTTTGATGAATGTATCTGAAATCGGACAGCTCGCTTTAAAATTATGAATGCGGTTTACGGGACGAGGGAGGGATGGAGTGGAAAGGAAGTAGACCAGACTGGAAAAGGGATCACAGCAAAGTATTGTGGGAATTTACCTGTGAATAGCAGCAAAGAGGTCCTCTGTGGTGCGAGACCGTGTGGGGGTCACCATGTCCCTACAGCTGTCGCTGTCGATGCTGGGAGATTGAGCGACGTCCAACGTGCTGGACTCAAACACCTCACCTGGTAGAACATTCATATATTAAACTCATATAATAATAATATAGCCTATATTAATATATATATATATATATATATAGAGAGAGAGAGAGAGAGAGAGAGCGAGAGAGAGAGAGAGAAAGAGAGTGTTGTTATAATACCACAGTGTTCCTATCATAAAGTATTGCACTTCCAACACCAAGGTCATGGGTTTGATTCCTTGAATACAAAAGCATCTCAAATGTATCAAAGCTACTAAATGCATAAATGTAATGTAAATGTGCTCTGATAATAACAACCCCAGCTGTCAAAGTGGTAACTCTCTTGCTCATAAATACATGCCTTGCAGTCTAGAACTCGATACTGTTACGTCAAAATGCATAGGCATGTTTGGACAAACTTGTCTAACAAAAACATTCAAAGCACGGAGAGGAAAACCTTCTATGCAGATTTAAAACACTGGTAGAGCTTGAACATGGTATTATGCAAAATATAAGAAAACAAGATTTTAAAAGAGTCCTACATTTCATTCAAGTACCAAGACACGTACAGCTGTCAATAAATCCAAGGACACACACATATGCTTCAAGATCTTCAATTATAACATGTATGAAGACAGTAAAAAGCTGTATGTTTAATATTCTCTTACATTGTTATGGTCGTATCCACCTTTCCAGAGTTCAGTTGCTCTGCTCTCTTCTCATCTCACATCTGCACTTGCTTGAGCTGCTGAGGGTGATCTCACGTTACACGCTCTCTTCCCTACCCCTCCCTCACTTCTCTCCTCCTATACCCACTGTCAGCTCCACTTCCCTCCCCATCCCGTTTAAACGGCTCTCCCTAGGGAATGCTGTCCCATTCTATCCTGACTCTGACTAGAAGTGTGAGGGGGAGAGAGTGTGGACACTGTGACACCGGTGATGTTGAAAGAGATGCACATATTCACTTTAGCTGTAATAATTAAAAAAATATAAGAGAGAAATACCTAAAAAAGTCTTGATATGTAAGCTGCACACCTTCTTTAAACAGCCTCTGTTTTGATTACCATATTCAAGAGATGTCTGTGTATAGTTGATGTCAGTACTCTTAATATATATTAATTATTTTAAATTCTTTAAATATTTAACAATTTATTAAGATTATTATTCATTTACATTTGTCATGTCATGTAACATGCATGCAAAACAACTGGTGAGAAAATCTATAAATGAAAGAATAAACAATAGAAGAATAAGAGAGAGAAGTACAACAAGAGAGTGAGACTATAAAGGAGGATGAAAGAATCAAAAGTCAAAGGGACAGATGGTGAGAGGGGATGGGTGGCTGAATGAATGACTATAGTGATAGAGTTGGGGAAAGAGAGAGAGAGAAGTAAAAGTACTGAATCCAAAGGGCTGCTGCAGTGATGTCCCATTCTAAGCCCTGATTCACCCATTGGTGGAGGTGAGCAAAATCAGCCACCTATTGATTTACATGCACAAATGCACTCATACACAAGTTCTCTTTTTCTTTACAATGCTATTTTAATACAAGCTGAAGTGCCAATATCCATCCCCTTGTTCCTATCATCTCTCTTTATGTAATTTAGAGCTTAAGATCACAATGTCATCCAATAGTGTCTCTGACTCTTTAAAAAGGCCAGAGTATTTATAGTTGTATGATTTTGTGTCATCCAGTTTTATAAATGATCTCCAACCCCACAGAGTAAAATTAGGAAAATCTAACTCACCACTTTCATCATCTTTAGAGCCAAAAGATCCTGTGCTGCTGGTTACATCTTCATCATCTCTTTCTTCATCCTCTGCTTTAGAGGTGCCCTTGTCTGCATCAGGAATGATGGTACCAGGAGTCTGGGAGAACTCCCGAGCTTCACCATTTGTGGGCGAAATGTCTCTTATCTCCTCAGGAGGTGAAGAAATGTCAATGCTATCCTTCTCAGTTGTCTTTTCTTCCTGTTCTGGCACAGGTGTGGGGTCCAGATCTTCAGCTGTAGTTGTAGAGATGTTATCGTCATTCTGAGCACCTTGCAAATCACTGACATGATCCACTGAGGAAAAGATGAGAGAAAACTTGGGCTTTTTGGAGACCACAGGAGGCTTCTTCTTGGGTGTAGTATTTTGTGGTGTTTCCGCGGGTGATGCAAGGACAGTCTCAAGATCATCTACTTCAGCTGTGGCCTTAACCTCATCAAGATCTATGGAACCATTTGTAAAGCAGGATGTCTGTTCAGAATGTGATATTACACCGTCAGGTTTTTCTTCAACATGGCTATCCTGACTGTGCTGGATGGAGAGTTTTTTCTGTGGAGACGATGGCCTTAAATTTGGAGGTATGAACTTGGGCTTTTTGGAGACCACAGGAGGCTTCTTCTTGGGTGTAGTATTTTGTGGTGTTTCCGCGGGTGATGCAAGGACAGTCTCAAGATCATCTACTTCAGCTGTGGCCTTAACCTCATCAAGATCTATGGAACCATTTGTAAAGCAGGATGTCTGTTCAGAATGTGATATTATACCGTCAGGTTTTTCTTCAACATGGCTATCCTGACTGTGCTGGATGGAGAGTTTTTTCTGTGGAGATGATGGCCTTAAATTTGGAGGTATGCAAAGCATGCCCTGAGGAACTGTGGGATGCCCTGGTTTTATAGGCTTCTCTGGGGATTGGGGTCTGGCTAACTGGCTAACTCCATTGTTTTCTGGCCGTTTTGCTGGCCGAAGTTGCACACTCTGAAGGGCAAAAGGGGTGATGAGAGGCATGCCAATTTTACTAGGCTCCTCAGAGTGAGGGGACACTGGTTTTCTTTCTCTGTTCACTGGTTTTAGGCTACCTTTAATTTCCTTTAAGCAAGCAGAGGAAGGTGTAGGTGGTGTCAAGCTGGGTAGGTGTTGATTTTGGGGTGGAGAATAAGCAGGGATGGTAGAACAAGCAGGCAGTGGTGGTGGTGGAGGAGGTGGTGGAGGAGTGAAAGAACTATTGAGGCTTGACAAGACAGGGTCAGTCAACACCTCTGGAGGTGGAGGCGGTGGAAATTCAGGGGAGGAATTGATGTAAGGAGGGCTCATGGATGCTTGTTGATGGGGGGTTGTGGGTAAAGGAGGTGGCGGAGGAGGACATTTCTGGTCTATAGTGCACACAGGGCTGGAGGGTGGAATGGGAGGAGGAAAGGATGGAGGATTAAAAGGTGCAAGAGCCACAGGGCCAGCTGGAAGAGGAGGTGGAGGAGGAACATTGTTCCTGTTGGAATCAGAGGTGTTGGAGGAAAGAGAAGTGGAAGAAGATGATATGGATACAGATGAAAGCAAGGATGATTTTCTTTCAGGCACTCTGGGTTTGGGCTTGCCTGATGGGGACATGCATCTCATGAAGGAGGGAACAGGAGTGCCAGCTGTTGGAGTGTTGGATTGACTCGAGTATCCACTTGATGGAGAAGTCAACCGATGTACCCTATCGGGTGATGAGGTGCCTGTTCTGGGCTTCACACACACATCACTTCCTTCCTGAGCAGGAGGAAGATTAGCCTGGTTACCATTGTGGAAGCCTTTTGCATTTGCCATTTCAACCACTTGTCCAACAGAAAGTGTATTGGTGCATGGTGACTGTGTCTGATCTCCAGATGGACGAGGGTACTCCATGTAGTAGGCCCAGGAGTCTGCATAATCAGAACGGAGGCTACTAGTGTCACTATGAGAAGGTGTGACGTGACAAATGGAGTACACATGGGCCATCCCTGTAGCTGATACACCACTACTGCCTGCACTGATGCTGCTCTGACTCCTGGAACGAAGCATCCAGGGCTCCTCATAATCACTACAAGGACTGTGAGACGGTGAGGTGGAGGACCCTTTGCCTTTTAGCCCATTCTGAAGTGACTGTTGGAGCGTGGCAATCAATGACTCATTGAGAAGAGGACCATTGCTAATATCTGACTGTCCAATATTGGCAGTGGGAGAACTGTCTTTCTTAGGCTTTCGTCGTAGAGAGTCTGTGCGTGCTGGTGGAAGAGGTGGTTTCTTAGGTTTGCGTAGAGAAATGGAACGTGACAGTGAACGGTCACTGTACATGCTGTTTCGGTCTTCTTGCTGACTCAGGCACACATACATACTGTGTCTTGCCGCTCTTCCTCCTATGCCATGACAATGGCCGCTACCCTGGCTCCTTGACCTAAGGCCTGAATCCAGATGCATGGAAGTGTAGTAGCCATCATTGTCCATTGAGTAGAGCGAACTAGAGTCTGTGCCTTTTGAGGAGCGTTCAAGGCTACTATAGAGATTATTTACGGGTGTTGAGCAGCTGGAAGATAGTGTCCTTCTGGGCAAGACATTCTCAGGAGTGTCGTAAATCCATTGCTCTTCTGAAGACAATGTTCCTGCGGCAAGGGTGCTGTGGCTGTGCAAACTGCTATCAGACTGGCCAGTCTCACTGCAGGTATCCTTCATGCCAGCTTCTGGTGTGTGTGATCCTGTGCCCACACTACTGGTGCTCTCACTGTTGACAGCTGAGACCATGCTAAGAGGTCTAGCTTTAGTGTATGGTGACCCAGCAAGTGGGCTCTGGCCAGGGCTTGATGTGGTGTGAAGTGCAATAACCTCAGCAGAGCATGATAGAGTAGCATTGGGTATAAGGGAGGTTGAGTAGGCTGCATGTGGAGAAACTACACAGGCTGGACCCGAGACAGATCCCCACTCCCTTTGAGTACCTCTCAACTCCTGAGATTTGGGCCGTGCTTGGGTGCATACCCTGGGGGCATTCCTCATGTGCACCACAGTATCATCTACTTGTAATTTTCTAATCTGCTGAGTTGCTTTTGCAGTGGAGTATTCTTGCCGGAAAGGGGTGCTACTGTAAAGGGGCTCTGCGTTAAGAGAGACCCGTGCACCTCGTGGCAAGCTGTGAAAACGTTGGATATCATTGCCAAACTGTGGAGCCATTACAACAATTGAATTTCCAGGGGAGCTCCCATCAGAAACAGAAGAGATGTTTGTGGCAGAGGTGGAGATGCCAGCCATCTGAGCAGCAATTCCTTGGCCCTTCTGAGCCCGTATTCTCCTCACAGAGGGTGGGACGATTTTCAAATCCTCAGTCTGGCAGCCAGAATCCTTTGTTATAGATTGACGGAGAGTTGAATTCCCATTTATGACTCGCCCAAGTGTTGAATACTGTCCAGGGATAAGCATGGACTGTGGCCGAAGCTCTCCTCCACGCCCTTTAGCCGCTGCAGAGAAAACAGAAAAGAGACAATTATGACAAATACTACAGCTGTTTGTTTCTTTGTTTCCCTCCCTTCCATCTCTTTGTGACATGAGCTGCCAATCAGATTAACCCTCTCTATTGAGAGCTAATTAATTTGATTAGCTGCAGCCACATGTGGCATGTTGATGACTTTTGGAAACTTTGATGAAGACTGATAACTTAATGGCTGGTACCAAATATGTTGTCCATTCCTGAGTGTCAATGAGAGTGTGTGCACTAAATCAAGGATCTTAGCTGGTGCTCGAAAGGGGGACAGGCACATGGTGTAGCATGGTGTAACCACACATATTTATGGGCTTATTCATATATGCATGCAAACACGTTTAGAGTTTAGTTGAAAACCACAGGCTGTTAATGCATTATGCCTCCTGTTACCATCATACACACCGCAGAGTGCAACCTTGCATGTCACGCTCACTGTTAGTGAATAAATTACCATACAAAAGTAATCATGACATTCTAACCACCAGACAGAGACTTGTCTTAAAAGCATTTCTATCAGATCAACTTTAGTTTTAGACCCAGAGATATGACACTGGTGCATGAAGTTAGCCCTTACCCCTGCATATATAAACAGAATGGGACTTAATGCAGATTTATTGTGCTTCGCTATCAGCAAAAGATCTTTAAAGAGCTTTCTCCCCCACACCCATCTGTTCTGATAAAGAAGGGTTGATTAAAAGCATATCTACAAATAGAAAACACGAAAAGTGATGCAGAATGCCCTTTCCACAATCCCCATAATCTGGCATGTGCGCAAACAGAAATGGAGCTATCCAGTGCGTTGTGATTGGTTGAATACCTCAAGCGTGTGACGGAAATGTTACGCCCCTTACCATACTGTGACCGGCGCAACGAGACAAAACCAATAAAACCCATTATAAACGAGGAATTTGTTGCATCCAGTGGGGACATAATTACTGATTATAATTACTTATACTGTCTTTTTACGCGTTGCGTTGCATCGCGCCGCGTAAACATAAAACCATGTCTGCATTTGTGATCGGAGAAACGACAAACAACAAGCGCTACTCTACACTGCTCAAAACTCGCGTTTGAATCGTCAGTGGCAAATCCTTTAAATATGAAAACATACTTCCAGGCTTTGAGTCAACATTATTTGTCAGCATCATAGACTGTATAGGGTCAGCATGCGCGCCGAAGGGGAAACAGGGGAACTGAATTCACCGGAACACCGGCATTGTAGACTACTCTCCCAGGAAACAGTCCTCGTCCTCCGTAAAATGCGTTGCACACATCTGAATATTTGGTTTGAACTGTTCTGGAACAGTGTTGTAAATACAACTTAACCACTAATTTCTAGTTGTGTCCTCTTTTGGAAGACCAAACAAAGTAGTTTTGCTTTCACAACGAAACACACACCGTCTCTACGACATGGCGGCGGCAACAATACTACAGCGAGAATCAAAGTTCCGCCTTCTTTCTTTGCGTGAACATTTGGCCGGTGTTATGCAAATCTTCCCACACACTGATGTAGACATGTGGGGGCGTGTTTAAACGAGGCGTTTTAGGAGGGCGTGGACGTGTCTTAACTTTTATAAAGAATATATCTTTAGGTTTGAGACTTTAGTCTTTGCAACTTTAGGGACCTTATCTATTCACAAACAGCTTGTAACACTCCAAAGAGAAAGGAAAACTTGAAATCGCATCATATGACCCCTTTAACAGTATGATAGTGTTATTGAAAATTTATATATATATATATATATGAATATACTTGCTCATAATACACACCCAACTATGACTATCTGCAATTTTCCTTCTTCTACTATGTCTTTTTACCTCTTCCCGCCCCCTCTATTACTTCCCTGATAGTGTTTTGCCAGAGGAATCTTTACAGGGGATTATGCAGTGGCTTCAGTTGGCTGCAAAGCAAAATGTAGTATGCCATCTCCAACAATGGCTCCGAAATCAGTACTCACATACACTAACAGGAAGCAAACTAAACAGAATCAGGGACCGTGACCCAGGGGAGTGGTGGGAAATGGAATGCCGCTGGATGCAGCTGTTGGATGCTGAGATTATATAACAGAGAGTGTTAAGAGAATGCATGCAAAGACTCAGTGAAAAAAAGAAGTAAAACAAAATCCCCATTTAGGGCACGAGAGATTTTGTTATGATGAGCAAATCAATACATGAGTTGAGAATAGACTCTTGAGACAGTAATTTTAAATAGGAATAAATTTATTTTGGATAGAGAAAGAGCTCAAATTAGGATAATTCTAAGATTTCTAAAATCAATGCAAAGAAAATGCATTGAGATAGGAATGAGGCACGTTCATGTCAAACTACATTAGATGGTCATGACAACTACAGTACTACATGAAACTCATCTAAATGGAAACAAATGAGGCAGGAGCAGCAGCAGAGCGAGCTGGCAAAGCCATATCATACCTAGTTCCTGTTGGACGTGGTCAGGTACCCCTGAAATAGTCTTTCTCCGCTTAACCTTCTTGGGCCGACGGACCAGAGTGTCAGTGTTTATTAGGGAGCGGCGGATGCTGGCCTGCCTGTCAAACGTCTCCCCTGGAGACCAGTTGACGAGGGCAGACAGGCAAAAGGGCCAGTTAGTAACATACATGCATCACACATGCAGCGCACACACACATCCAGTTCCAGTACTTTTATGCAAAGCCACACACATTCTGCACAAGCAAATGATGTGAAAACCAAAGACAAAGACAAAGACAAAACTGCACACATATCTACACTCAATTATGTTTAAGTGTGTCTGTGTCAAGAATGTAACTATGTTCAAGATTGGGTGGACAATATATGCATGCAAACTGCATTTGCCTTTGCAAGGCTGTATGGGGGATACAGCTCTGATCTGTGGTATACTAGGGGGATCCTAGATCTAAATAGAAAGTTCTCTTCTCACTCTATATGAAGTATTTGAAATATAATATTAGAAACAGGATTTTATCTATAAAAGCACTTTTGTGCTGTAAGATGTGCTGTAGCACTGCAAAAGCAAGGGAACTCCAGAGACTGGGCACTGTTGACTAAGCTTCAGCACGCTGGGATGTCTGACTAAGTCACGGAGCTGACAGACTGAATTAGTGTGGGCTTGTGTATGTGTGTGTGCTTTAAAGTCTAAAGCAGCTTCTTCCTGAGTCATAGTGAAGTTCAGAATTTTTTTGAAGGGATTGGAAATTCAGAGCTTATTCTGTCTGAGGAAGAGACTATGTCGTAGGTGAGACTGTGTTCTTTTGGATAAGGTGTGTGTGAGTGTGTACTTCACAGTGATGCACAGCTGAATTTGTGCATTGGCAGGGAGATTTAATGCTCAAGAAGATACTCTCAAAGGCCAAAGAGAGAGAAGGAAATGTCAGAACTGTTAATATGAGAACTGTTAATGCACTCAGACATATTCATATTAGATCTATCCACATGGTTATATACCCAGAACAGGTAAGTAGTGGTCATGCATGCAGTACTCAAATGTTAGAAACAGACATATCAGTTAGGAAAAAGTTATTAGGAATTACAGATAAATCCAGTTACAAATTCTAAGATTTTGAAAAAACTATGAGTGTAACACACAGACCAACTATATGAATTCTAGACTGACAAACAGAGTTGGGCAAGTTACTTCCAAAATGTAATACATTATATATTACTAGTTACTATATATTACTACTGTCTTTTGAAAGTAATTAGTTACATTACAATATTACTGTCTCTGAATTGTAATGCATTACACTACTTTTGAGTTACTTTTGAGTTACTTTCATCCAAAATATCCACATAAGTATTGTAAAATGCCAAAATGTAGTTTATTGCTGTTCATACTACATTCAGTGGAGTGTAATGTGGTAGGTCTATATAGCATAAAATATGAAATCATATTTAGATACCGGTATGTAGGTCTACATTAATGTTACGTTGTAGTTTAGGTTAAAAAATATAAGCACAAATCGCATTATTACATTCATAAATAACACTGGTAAATAAGGCGAAATATTATCATGTACAAACAATAAACACAATACCTAGCCTATAGGCTATTTTGAACGGTTTCAGAAGAAAACAAAAATGAAAAATATAAGTTGCTAAACAAGCCAAACCGAATAGGCTAATTCAATGCGAAACTGAAAGCAAACGGCGTTCTCGCGCAGCCTACCTCTCTCATTCGGCATTAATCCAATTAAATGTGTCCATATTTGCGATGTATTTGAATGCTAAACTATTATTTATTATGTAAACCAAGCTTACTTAACGCACTTAAAAAACATCCTCGTCACATGAGCAAATGTGTGTTTGGCCCGAGCTCAGGCTGATCGGGGATTGTACTACACAGTAGGCTACGCACTATTTAAATTAACCAGTGTATCTATATGTTTGGTTGACTATTTTATTCTGATAATGAACAGGCTACAACGTTTGCAATGCTGTATGTGTGTGCGTTTTTTCTCTGGTGCTGTTTTGTGGTGTTAGTAAATTCACCACTTAATTTTGAGTTAAAATATGTTGTTGTAACTTGCGTTACTGAGATTGTAACGAGTAATAATATTACCCAAATTTGATTAGTAATAATGCGTTATATTACTGCGTTACAGCAAAAAGTAATATACTACTGTAATATTATTACTTTTGTAATGCGTTACTTCCAACACTGCTGACAAACATATGGACACATCGAAGACACAGCATGGAAGTGACACTTTTAACATTTCTGCAGTGCTGGCTGGTTTGACTGACAGCTGACGGGATGTATTTCTTACCTGTGACATTGATGGGGACAATATCTGTGAGAACAGCCTGAGCCTGCTGCCTCATCTTCTCTTCTGGAGTGGGCAGGGGCGGAGGTTTGGACCGTGACATTTGTCCACCAACCTCAACCCCCTCCACCTGGACTGGACTCTGTGCTCTCATTTGGCAGGTGTCTTTCTCTTCCTCTCCTGAAGATGCTGTGGACTGGAAAAGAGGTGAAAATACAGTGAGTTTCATGACTGCAGGGGGCTTATAGATATAAGCAAGCAGAAAAAAATTTAAACTAAGGCATTTTTGAGACTAGTAGGCAGTTTCAGGGTCCTATACCCCTTATTTCTTTTTAACTTTAGCCAAGGGTTGTTTAAGGGTTGTGTGCCCCGACTTATTGGAACTCCAGGAGTATACAGAGCAGTTTCACGGGCAACTAACCATTAATCCACACACTCGCATAAACACACTGAGAAACTCAGAGAAAGAATAGAGAACGGGAGCTGAGAGGGGGAAAAAAACAGTGAGGCGTTAAAACTCTGTTCACGCATTGTAATTCTGAAATGGGAACGCAATTCGCAGCAGAGTTACAAGTGAACCATCTGAAGTTTCAATGTAACACCTGGGCCTCCCTCAGTCTCCCTAACAAACCAACTGTAGTTTAATCACTACAATACATTTAATGATCCACCCAGGTCACTAACAATAGTCCAAAACCTATTCACAGCTGCCTGAGGTCTTGTTGTATGTTTCAGCATTTTATTACCTGTCCTGCCTCAGTCAGAGTGGAATGACAAGTGACTACTTCTACAAAAGCTTGCTCCAATAAAATAGTTAAATGAATTTTTTAATTTAAAACCAAAAATAACAAAGCAACAAAAGCCTTTTCAAAAGCAGCAAACAATTTTTATGTATATGATGTTAAGCCATGGAAAAAACATCTTGAAATGTGAAAAAAGAGAAAAAAATAAAGAAAAAAAAGGACAAGAAAAAGGAAAGAGAAACATAAGTAAAAGGAAAGAGTAACATAAGTATAAGACCAGTCCAGCACTCATCCCAATGGGCTGGGAAAGCAGGTCTAGGGTGGTAAAGAAGGTTAAAAGGGCATGGGATCCTTTAGGGAGGGCTAAGGGTAGTAGGAGGACAAAAGGATCCCTGAATCTTTGCTTTTTCAGGGTCTGACCTTTCCAGGGCCCCTGAACGCAGTGTGATTAGGAGCGATAAAGAAATGAGGGAGAATGAGGGCAAGGTTAAGATCGCCGTGCTATAAACAAAACCACATAATTTTTGAATCCATTCAATAAAAGTCATTTTCTTTCAAACCCATGTTCAGTGCGCACAGGCTGAACAGCAGCTTTGTAGAACGAAAAATCTCAGTAAATAACACAAGCGCAGTCGTTGCTTCCTAGCACATTCTAAGTAATAGTTTCATTAGAGTGTAAGTCTCCTGGGGTTCAGCTCTCATAATGGGGCCACACATGGCTGACAACATTAATGAAGCCAGCAGAGATACTGAAGAACTGAGGCAGGAACTCCACAGAGGAACATGTGGGAGGTTGTGATTCAGTACCCAGAACCCATCTGCAGGCAGACACTCTCTCCAGCAAAGGGTAGCCAAACCCTACAGGCTGCTACAGTGTTTAGGGTTATACATTTGGGTTGGGAAAAAAAAAAATCACAGACACGTTCTGTACTGATTTTATAACAGATCATTCTTTTTATGGCCAATAATTAATATGATGGCAAATATTGTAGATCTATTCTAACAAATAATACACTTAACACCAGTTTAATTCATGTTTTTTTTCTTTTAAACCAGGCATCAAAACATTAAAATATACAGCGAAAAACACTGGAAAATGTTTTAGTACATTGAAACCTGGCATAGATAAAAGCATTTTTTTGAACTATATATAAAATGTGTTAAATAAGCTTATTGTAGTGGCTACATATTTAGTACATATACATACAGTATATGTAAACATACTATAAACTATATTATTAAATCTGTTTAAAACCAATACTAATAACCAGAAAAAAAATTCTTAAATATGCCTACCTTTTTATCAGCGTCATCATCTTCGATATCCTCGTCCTCATGTTGGGAGTTTGTGGAGCCTGAGAAGGTGGGCCCCTGTGAGTAGTACTGTGAGCTGCGGAAGCCATCTTTTCTTAGTTTATCACATTCTGTGGGAACAGAGCAGATACATCAGGACAAGTTTGAAAGGAAGTTTTAAAGAACTTTCAAACATGAATTGAAGCATAGAAGTAGATAGTGTTTATTTGGCTCCCTCTAGTGGTCTGAGAGTGAACTCACCATTTTTAATCATGAAAATAAGGAACAATGTCAAGAGAAATTGTTTGATCCAACTAATAACAAAACAATTCAATTCAAATTTTATTTAGTGCCTTTACACTAACTTTACAAAAAAAGTATGGTTGCTGTTAGACAGGCTTGGTAATGAGATTAGAAAAGAGTAGACTGAGATGTGTTCTGCTCTGTATGTTTGTGTGTGTGTTTGACAATGTGCAGACTGCATCATACTGGCTTTTTAAGCTAACTGTTGCAGATGGCAGCTACGTCCCCTTGGTACACATCCCACAATCCCTTTAGTCATCCAGTCAGCTGAATCCAGCAGTCTCTCTGCTGACAAACACTCGCTCATCTGCTGCATGTCTTTCCTAATTTCCTGACTTTCATTTTATGACACTGCACTGCAGCTGTGCGATGCACCCCATTAAACAGCTGAAGTGTGTCATTTCTGTGCCACTAACGGCACCAAACCGAATTGCAAAAGTATTGAATTGTTTTGCAAACAGGTTCATTCAAATGGCGTTCATTCGCCATTTGCCAAAAAAACGAATTCTCACAATTGCTGTGTCGGGCTGGTCAAGATGCTTAAACAAACAGAGCAATGTTTTTTAAGTTTTATTCTTGCATTAAAATATAAAAACTGTAAGTGCATGAATTAAAAATAGTTTCAACATTTTAAAAAATTGTCATTTAAATGTTTAATTAATTAAAAATGTAAAACATATAACACATATTTGGACATAATGCAACATTTACTTTGAACTCACAGCCATCAATCAAATTGGATTTTTGGCCCTTCCTATTAAAAAGTTTGGGCACCCACGCACAAGAGCAATAAACATAAGAGACAAATCCAGACAGTGTAAAATAAATAGACAGACTGTTAAAAAGCCTTCCTCTAATTCCCCAAAACTAGCATTTATTTTGTTTGCCAATCCTTTATGGTTTCCATCAACACATATTTGTCAGCTAAGACTTTAAAGAGACAAGCAAGTTTACAAACACTTTTTAACTTGTCATAAAAAGTGTTTAAGCACTAACTTTTTTCATAATCAAAGAGAGACTGTCAGAAAAGAAAATGTGAGTGAGAAGTTTAAACAACAGCATTGGGAAAAGTGTTTGATGGTACAGATCTACCTGTTTTCATGTCTTCCAGTCTTCCTTTCTGCCATCTGAAGGCCTGCAGTCTCTATTATAGTAATATGACCTACACACCTGTTCCTGTATAATTAATCAGGCTTTACATCAGCCACCTGCACTGCTAGATCAGTCTCGGTTTACAATTAAAGTCTAGGCCAAAATCTGCTAATCGAACCTTGATCTGTACTGCTAAATCGACCCCTGGATGTCACTAACAGGCCATTTCACAGGTGTCCAGTGAGCATGAATGACATCATGGGCCCGTTCACCTGCTGCTCAGTGTGTTTGTTCCATAGCAATGCTGATGTTATGAGCACTGCAGCGGGTCTGACGTTGAATCTGGTGTGCAAGGTGTGCGGTTCTTACCTCTGAGAGCTGTTTTCAGGTTCACTTTGGCCTGGTGGTGCAGGTCTTCCACGCAGGCTGGTCTGGAGCCCGGCAGAAAGACGTTCTCCTGCTGGTGCCATGGAGCCGTGTAGTGCACAGTCCACTTTTTCTCTTCATCCAGATTAGATACAGCTAAAAAAACACACAAAGGTTAAAAATTATTTATATGCCGCAATAAACATTGAACATACTTGTTTACTTGTAGCTAAACTCATGCCACCTAATGTAAAGAACATGCGCATATAACCAAATGCAAGTAATAGAGACCATTTGTGGACTAACTGTGAGTCAAAACAAAGCCAAAAGGACTCTTGAAGGCTTTCATTTTGTTTTAAAGTTGGCTACAATCTTGTGTTAAAACTTAACTGAGTGAACCCTAAAAACTTGAACCAGAGAGTGACTTAAAGTGAACAAGAAGACCAGTACAAGCTTGACGAGGTGCAAATGGGCTATGAGGTAAAGATGAATTCTTGGAGGAAAGACCCCTGGAGCTTGAACCCCCAGCTGTCCCGACAGCAAACAAACAAAAACAACAGGCTGGTCGTTTTAACGTGAGAGGAAGGGAGAGTAGAGGAGCAGTGGTGGGGGTTTTCTCACAGGTGTGAGAAGCTGTGTGTGCACAGGTGGCACTGGGCCGTTAGGCCGTGATGGCCCATCATGTGAGAGCTGCCAGACTGAGAACAAGAGACCGCGGGAGGCCATTGTGTTTATTCATAAGACATCAGGACTTTCAATATAGAAGTGATTTCTTACTCTTCAGAGAGACTAACACATACTGATGTGTGACTGCAAATTAATCTACCAAGGGCTTCTGTACAGGAGATTTCTGTGTAGGAGATTTTTTTTTTTTCGTTTTCAATTTGAAAATAAATAAATAAATAAACAAAAATAAACAAATAAATAAAATAAAATTATAACCCTAAAAACTAAACAAAAAAGCCATAAAATAGATAAAATAATAATAAAATAGAATAAAAATACAGAATAATAAATATAATTACAATTTAATAATTACATGTTTAATTAATTTGTACATTAAAAAAAATTTTTTTTGAAAGAAGTTTTGTTGCTCACCAAGGCTGCATTTATTTGATCAAAAATACAGTAAAATAAACAGTAACATGATATATAATTAGAAAAAAAATAAAATAAAGTATTTTCTAATATATTTAAAGCAGACTTTTCAGCAGCCAAAACAGTTATACTTTTGAATATTTTTCTGGAAACCATGATGTCACTGTCACCTTTGATTAATTTAATGTCACCTTTGAATAATTTAATCCTTGGTGAGTAAAAAGTATTATGTTAACGTACAGAAGTTTGGATCCAAAAGTACAATATGAAAAGACACCAGTGGGACAGGGGGAAGGTGCTGGAATCAAACTCAAGCAATCAAACTTGCAATCAAAGTGTGAAAACATGTTTTTTCATTCCCCCTCCAGGTTTTTCTCTGTTTATTGACCACAACACTGAGCCTTTGAACTTATTGTTGTTCAAATCAATTGTGGGCTTCAAAGAGACACTTTCTCCTCAAAGGCATCATCTGTAAATGTGCAGACATCAGAACAAAGCAGACAAACACAAGGGAGGATGCAGAGGGCATTTAGTACTGCAGAAAAACACACGTTACAAATACAGCCGTGAATGACACAATCATCTAACAAGTGCTGCAGGTTCACATGATCTCTCTTGTTTAGGACATAAATTAACTGTTTAAAGTCTGTGAGGCCACCAAACATCAAGTCAAAAGAGCAGAGGCATTTAGCTTTTAGCTAGCATTTTGAACAAAAATCGAATCACCGGCTTGTCCCTGGAATGAGTCCACAGTCGGAAATATTGATGCGTTGAGTTTGCCTCGGGTTAGTACCTAAATGTTATGTGATCATGGCTTCATCTAACTAGGCTTGCCGCGATAGACGGTGCTGACAGTGATACCGGTGTTAAGCCGCAACACCGGTTACGTCACTTGCCCAACACGGCACCGACCCCCACCATCGTTTTGATTTTTTATAGTAATAAAAATAATTTAGTTCAGTAAAAGAACAGACACTACAATTAAAAACTGAACGCGGCTGCTCAATGCAGCGTGCCGAACGACAGTCGCATCACAGATCAGATTTCATTTCTCCAGTGAGGAGAGATTTGAAAGTGAAAGTAAAATGCGCACGCCACTTTTACAAGCTATTTAAAAGTGAAGGAAAGCAAGGAAAAGAGGGAACGCCCCCGCTCCCGCGGTGATACCGGTATTACCAATGTTATCACACGTCGATTAACCGGTGGGAAAATTTCCTCACCGTCACAACCCCCAGCTCACTCTGTCACATAACCAGACCAACGCAAAATCTGCACAAACAGAATTCCACAGAACTGGAACATCATTTGAGTTACCGTATTGGCCCGAATATAAGACGACCGCATTTTTTCAGATGTATTTCCAAGAAAAAAACATCGTCTTATATTCGGGACAATACGGTATATCCTTAATTCTTGGCATGTGCATAAAGTGCACAATTTATGTTACCAATTTATGCAAATTGCAAAAATAACAACTGTTTTCAAAAATTTCTCCTGCACACATGGCAGAAAAAAAAGCAAAAAGGATACCTAAACACATTTATTCATTCTACCAACAATACCATTTGCTGGACAACAAAACCAGATACACAAAAAGCATTTAAACAACCTTCATACTCAGTGGGAGAGATAAAAGTGAGCGAGCAAGCTCTTTGAAGTGCCTACAATAAATATCAGTTGATTCCAGAATAGGCAATACACACACTCCCACTCAGATAGCCCAGTCCACAACCCATTAAAACCTGTCTGTGTGCTCGCAGGGAGTGAGGAGAGCGGCAGCAGGAACAAAAACCTGCATTGTGCCCAACATCAATCTCCACATCAGCCTGAGCTTAGCACTCAGAATCAGCCTATTCAAAACTCCCATAATCCCTCTGGTCCTGCTCGTATCCACACAAAACACACACACTTTGCAGTCACCATCCACCACGTGTAACACTGGAATATGGATGAGCTCATCCACCGAATTTTGGCGGCTCAGAAAATAAATTAGCATTATTAAAAATGAATAATAATTATTAAAAAAAAAGTTTATTATGCTCTGTACTACTGAGACTAAATATTTATAAAAAATTATAATTAATAATGGATTATGTTATATGAAAGCATGCTATTTAATGTAATCTTATTAATTAAAGCATTTAATGGCAATGAACTAAAGGTTTTAGTAGATCACAAATTGTGACTATGTTGATTAGTGATGCACAGACAATAAATAATGATTAATACAGTTAAGACATTAAAATACTTTTAAATATTAATTTACAATATTCG
Organism: Sinocyclocheilus rhinocerous; assembly: GCF_001515625.1. NCBI lineage: Eukaryota > Metazoa > Chordata > Actinopteri > Cypriniformes > Cyprinidae > Sinocyclocheilus > Sinocyclocheilus rhinocerous. The sequence continues at coordinate 355,162 of NW_015661612.1, read as the reverse complement.
TAACATATTTTGTATTTTTTCATTTCTATTTTTCTAACACACGATTTCTATATTATAATAATATTTAATTAAATATTCTGGGATCTGAAAAAGATTAAATCTAACAGTGTTATTAAAATTATTATTATTAAAGATTAACTTTAAGAGAAAATGAGATGAAGGCCAAAAGTAATCTAAATTTAAAACTAGGAGGGAACTGAGCATGCACATAGTCACATAGTACAATTTAATATTGACCAATACGATAAATTAAATAGCATTTTTTGTAATATATTATCGACTGATGACTGATATGTTACTAATATATTGTGCTATGCCTAATGCAAATATTTGAAACCAGAGTAGGTATAATAAAATATGCACACAACCACAATTTATGCGTGAAAAGGTCATTCTCTGGTCATCATAAACAGCATCAAGGTGTTAACAGGTTTGTCTATTAAGTGTACAGGAAATGACTCATCTGTCCATGTTGCGATACAGATTTACAGCTCTTTACGAACTCTGAACTTACACACCTGACAATCAAAGTACTGATCTGCCACACAATCTGACACATTCAATGAAATCACTTAAATTTAAAATAAACCACTAGCTGACAGATCAATAAAACACATAGCTATTCAAACAAGTTCACAAAACTAACCAGAAACCTGTTTGATCTTCATCAGACAGCACTGAAGGAACATGGTCAAAGAGTTCTTACCCTTGCGTTTGAAGTATTTAATGACTGACTTGAGCGAAGTCCCAATGAACACCATTATTCCAGTGTGAGAGGCAGGTGGACCAGGTGTACAATTGTCACGGCCTCCCAGTACACAGGAGCGCTGGAAGAGTAGTGTGTGTCGACAAACCTGTGTCCTCTTACCAACAAGTCAGTATGCGCCTCTTCCCATTTGATCAACGCTTATCGACTCCACAATGAGCCCCTCCTACATATACACACACCCTCAACCCAACCCTGGGAAACACCTCCTCCTCCCTTACACACTCACACACACACACACACACACACACACACTCACTCACTCACTCCCTGGGGCTCGGAGGGAGGGGTGTAGTATATGCCCCTCTGTTCATTTGTGCTTTGGTTACCAAGGAGCTCTCCGGTACAGCTCATCCGAAGCATCCGCCCTGCTTCTACTCTAATACAGGCTCATAGGAACGAAAAATCGCAAAAGAGATCTCTTTAATCGCTTAATTTTTTCTTCTAGGCCGCAATTAGATGAAATGGAGAGTTTTGCTAAAGTCTTAGATTGTTCTTCTAAGAAAAAGACTCCTGTAAACTACTATGTGTCTCTTCTAGAGTCAAGGATGAAATCTCAATAGTTTCAATTCTCAAACTGTGCTAAGATTTGACAAGATCCCAAAGTTTTTGTTTTTGGTACAATTTTTGTTAGTTTTTGGTACAAAAAATACAAATGCGATTTCTGTAGCATCTGAACTTTTTCTCCAAGACAGCAATGAAATATAAAAGAGTTTTTTTCTTCAGCTTTTCTCCTGAGAGAAACATCCCTCTACAGTCTGCAATAAAAAGTCAATGATTTCACTATGAACTCAAAATTTCTCCATCTAATTCTATATTCTATAAGGTCAGTAAGATTTTTTTAAATTGGCATCAAACTTTTGAACTGTAGTATTTATTTACACAATATCAAAAATCAAGAATGTAACCAAATATTCAAGTCTGAGGGGACACGTTTAAGAATAAACCAATGTGAATCCCATATTGACCAATCACTAATCTGAATATTTTGGGTTGTCCCCCCCTCAACATGGGACCTGTCAACAATAGTCTCAAATATGTCTATTTTCATCTAAGACATTTTAGCAGAAACATTTGATACTTGCATAAATAAGAACTAAGTTAAGTTTCCTGGGCTATGAAAAAACAGCCTCTGAGCAATGAAACTCTCACTCCGGCCTCATGATATTTTGCTTTCATCTGTTGTAACCAGGCATGTGTGTTCATACTTTCGACATTCACATATGTGTGCATCCGTCTCAGTCTTTGCTGGAGGACAGAAGGAGCAGGTCTCCCACTGATAAGCTGGCTTGCCGTGTTAGCACACAGCCACTGAATCTAGACCACTGGAATAAAGTAAACTAGCCTACATGTAAAATCAGGAGGGAACTGAGCATGCTCAAAGTCACACTGTACAATTAAATATCGACAAATGCAGATAAATGAAATAGCATTTTTAAAAAATATATTATCGACTGATAACTGATACGGTACCAATATATTGTGCCGTGTCTAATGTAAATATTTGAAATCAGAGTAGGTATAATAAAAGATGCACACAACCACAATTTATGCGTGACAGGGTCATTATCTGGACATCATAAACAGAATCAAGGTGTTAACAGGTTTGTCTATTAAGTGTACAGGAAATGACTCATCCGTCCATGTAGAAATACAGATTTACAGCTCTTTATGAACTCTGCACTTACACACCTGACAAAGTACTGACCTGCCACACAATCTGACACATTTAATGAAATCTCTTAAATTTACAATAAACCACTAGCTGATAGATCAATAAAACACACAGCTATTGAAACAAGTTCACAAAACTAGCTAGAAACCTGTCTGATCTCCATCAGCACTGAAAGAACATGGTCAAAGAGTTCTTACCCTTGCGTTTGAAGTATTTAATGACTGACTTGAGCGAAGTTCCAATGAACACCATTATTCCAGTGTGTGAGGCAGGAGGATCCAGTGTACAATTGTCTCGGCCTCCGAATACACGGGAGCGCTGGATGAGCAGTGTGTGCGTGTCCACAAACCTGTGTCCTCCTGCCAACAAGTCAGTGTGTGCCTCTCCCCATTTGATCAACGCTTATCGCCTCCACAATGAGCCCCTCCGACATATACACACACCCTCAACCCAACCCTGGGAAACACCTCCTCCTCCCTTACACATTCACACACACACACTCCTTTGGGCTCAGAGGGAGGGGTGTAGTATATGCCCCTCTGTTCATCTGTGCTTCGGTTACCAAGGAGCTCGCCAGCACAGCTCATCCAAAGTATCCACCCTGCTACTTTTACTCTAACACAAGCTCATTGGAAAGACAAATTGCAAATGAGATCTCTTTAATCTCTCAATTATTTCTCCTAGGCCGCAATTAGATGAAATTAGTTTGGCTAAAGTTGCAGTTTTTTCTTCTAAGAAAAGACCCCTGCTATATGTCTCCTCTAGAGTCAAGTATGGACTGAGTAGTTTTAAACTGTGCTCAGATTTGCCAAGATCTCAAAGTTTTTGTTTCTACTATAAAACACAAGCCTATAGGAAAAAAAATAACAAATGAGATTTCTGTAGTATCTTAACTGTTTTTCCTAGACAGCAATGAAATAAAACAGAGGCTTTTGCTTCAGCTTTGCTCCTGAGAAAAAGAGTCTGCAATAAAAATAGAAAATGATTTCAATATAAACTCAAATGTTTCTCCAAATAATCAGTTTCTATTAGGTCAGTAAGACTTAAAAATAAAAAAATAAAAAAATATCTCATGCTCACCAAGGTTGCATTTATTAAATAATAATAATTTTAATAAAAAATTTAATTAATAGGCTAAATAAAAAAAATACATTGCTAAATATTCTAACTTAAAACGATCATTCTAATATGCTGATTTGGTGCTCAAGAAATATTCCTCATTACCAACATTTTTATTATTGTGGTGAAAACCATGAATTTCAATTTAATGCATTTATGCTAAATAAAAGTATTAATATCTTTAAAAAAAAATCAAGAATAATCAAATATTCAAGACTGAGAGGACAAGTCTTAGAATAAAACATTGGAGAATCCCATAATGACCAACTACTAATCTGAACATTTTGGGTTGTCCCCCCTCAGTGTCGGCCCTGTCAACAATAGTCTCAAATATGTCTATTTTCATCTAAGACATTTTAGCAGAAACATTTGATACTTGCATAAATAAGAACTAAGTTAAGTTTCCTGGGCTATGAAAAAACAGCCTCTGAGCAATGAAACTCTCACTCCGGCCTCATGATATTTTGCTTTCATCTGTTGTAACCAGGCATGTGTGTTCATACTTTCGACATTCACATATGTGTGCATCCGTCTCAGTCTTTGCTGGAGGACAGAAGGAGCAGGTCTCCCACTGATAAGCTGGCTTGCCGTGTTAGCACACAGCCACTGAATCTAGACCACTGGAATATAGATCACACACACACACACACAATCTGCCCCATTGTCTACACACACACACACACACACACACACACACCATGACCCTGTTTCTTTTCATTATGGGGGTGCAGAGGGATCTGAATGGAAGGGGGGGATGACGGGTGGGTGAATTTGGACCTGAATGGGGTTGCAAATGATTACTGAACTAGAGGAGGTAATGCATTGAACACCCCTCCCCCCTAAAATATCCCAATCACCCCCACAGCAAGCCAGACTCACCCTTCTAGGCCATTTCTGATTTTTACTTGCTTACATTTGGTTGTTAAAATGTTTTTATGTGTAACAAGTTAATCTGAAAGAGGAAACAAGAGTGTGCTACTCTCCTTTTACTCACTGCCAAGTTGAAACAGTGAGGCTTCTGGCTTCTCTGGCTTCTCTGTGTACGGCCCATATCTGGCCTCTATATCTCGAGCCTATTCTCTCAGCACGTGTTTGTGTGTGTATTCCAGACTTGCGGTTTCCATGCTGTCTGGCACGTGTACAGTATCAGGATTATGCAGCTCATGTGGGCTGCAGTAATTAACACGCTATTGTTCTGTTCTCATTCCACAGACGGCTCAACATATCTGTCACTGCAGGATTACAGTCATTTCAGACAACTGTCTATCTATGTGTGTGTGTTTATGCATGTGTACAGTAGAGTCCGACCGATATGTTTTTTTTTGGGGCCGATACCGATATTTGGGAGTAAAAAAAAAGGCAGATATCGATATATCGACCGATATTCTTTGTGTATATTATAGTACAGTACCAGTCAAAAGTTTGGACACTTTCCCATTCGTGTGTCCAAACATTTGACTGGTAAAACTTCCGGCTTCGCTACCGTTCGGACGTTCTTGCTTACTGCTCTGCGCTTTGCTCCCTAT
>NW_015661612.1:343291-350031 GCF_001515625.1 Sinocyclocheilus rhinocerous | reverse complement strand
GGGGCCGATACCGATATTAGGGAGTAAAAAAGGCCGATATTTTTTGTGTATATTATGGTACAGTACCAGTCAAAAGTTTGGACATTCTTTCCCATTCGTGTGTCCAAACATTTGACTGGTACTATAGAATACAGTATATAAATAAACAGAATATATATCCATAAACACATTTTTTGCAATGATCACTCAAATGTGGTGATCAAACACTTATAATGACATGACAAAGATATGTAATGATGGAGGCAGGGCATTTAACAATTTAACAATAAACTTTATTCAAAATGAGTCTGACATCAGTGCACTGCACAGTAAAGTTGAAACTTATTCAACTTTAATTCAATTCCATTCAACTTTATTCCGGTGAAGTTTATTTCACTTTGGAACATTCATTCACGGATTTGCGCTACTGTCTTCACACACTTCACAAACTTACTAGAGAAGTGTGAAGTGTGATATAATTTACCTCTGTAAATAAATATAAATTCATGTCTCGCGCACTTTAATGCCCTTTGAATGTAACATGTACGTTCCCTTGGAACTGGAATCATGGCGGAATATCATGTGAAGTCCACTTCGCAGGGCACTTACAGTCGAATAAGACAACGCTTGAATGCTGCTGCCTGAACAAGAGACCTCCTTACTGAAGTGAAAGTGTTGGCTGGTGTCACTATCTCGCGAATGCGCCAGCGGATCTCCTCCAAATTCGGGGGATCCCTTCAGCTCGAGGAGCCCTCTTGAACGCCGCCACCCACGCGTCGGTAGCCCCCCGGGATCGCTAGATCGGTCGGAGCCGGACTGCGAATTTAACCGCCCGTAACAGCGGCGTATCGGCGGCATATTCGCCGATACCGATATATCGGCGACAGGCTCATATCGGCCGATAATATCGGCTAAACGATATATCGGTCGGGCTCTAGTGTACAGTGTAACATAACTCATGGCTAGTCACTTTAACAGAAATGAGAAATGTTTATAAAGAATGAGGGAAACAAACTTGGTAAAAGCAACTCAGATGAGAGGCATGTTCGTTCATTAGTGTCTGAAATCTATCCATGAGATTCCAGTGTGAAGCTTATGAACAGTCGATCACAGCACTTGAACCTCTCCACTTTTCACACTTGGTCTGGGCTCTCTGCATCCGACAGATCACACTCACACGTGTTATGTGTGTGTATGTGTAATGGAGCTGTTGTCATAACCCTCCCCCTTCACACGCACACACACGTATGCTTTCTCAAACCATTTCCTGAAATTCTGAAAGGTGAAAATGCATCTTTTGCAACTCAGAATAGTCTGTTATACAGTGAGGTCCAAACGTGTGATATCCACCAAAAATGTTAATATTGTAAAAAACTAAAAACAAATGTAATGTCATAAGAACAGAACCATTTAAGACTCAGCACTATTTTAGGTCACTAATCAAATATGGACATTTTTTACATTCATATTTAATTTTTCAATTCAACTTCTTAAAAATATATATAATTTTTCTTATTTAAACCTGAACATAAACCATTTTTTAGAGTTTTGAAACATTTTAAAATAAAAATAATGTTATAAAATAAACAAGAAACATTTAGGATCACTAATAAAAATATGCTAATTTATCACATTCATATTAACTTTACAGTTCAACTTCTTAAAATGTTTATTTTTTTCTTATTTAAACCTGGACATAAACCAATAGTTTTAGGTCACTAATCAAAAATGAACCTGATTGATGACATTCATATTATTATTTTTTTTTCAATTCAACTTTTTTTTTTCCAATTTAAAAAAAGACAACTTTAGACTATACAGGTGCATCTCAATAAATTAGAATGTCGTGGAAAGTGAGCCAAAATCATCACAATTAAAAGAACCAAAGACTTAAACTACTTCAGTCTGTGTGCATTGAATTTATTTAATACACGAGTTTCACAATTTGAGTTGAATTACTGAAATAAATGAACTTTTCCACGACATTCTAATTTATTGAGATGCACCTGTAATTTATCTTAATACTCATGACCTTTTTCTTCTATGTCCTCTTATAAACTTCTTTCCTACCCTATTTCTCATTCGCTCTCCTGTCATTGCTTTTGATGCTTATTAAAGTAGGCCTAATCCCTATTGATTTTTCCCCCTTTTTCCCTCATAACCTCTCCTGTGGGTTTGCTTGTCTGATCCTAAAAGCATTCGTCTGATTTATCCTAGAAAAAGAGAAACAGGGAGTGTGTGGCAGGTAAGAACAGATCTCTAGCCAGCACTGAACCTGTTCTGAGTGTTTGTTCAGTGTACTGAGGTCAGTTCTCACATACTAAACACAAACACAGCTGTCTCTGCTACCACTAATACAAATTTTCTGCATTTTCAATCAGCTGCTAGACAGTTTGGAGTGAAGAGAGAAAGTTGGAGTCTTCAGTTTTTGCAGGCTAGGTCGAAACCTCAGTTGATCAACAAATAAGTGTCACGGCATGCTAACAAATCCTTTTAACTTTAGGGAGGAAAACAGAATTAATGAAGTACACTAAAGAATCAGGATTTCAGAGAAGTTAGAGATTAAGCACCAAAGCACACGCTCATAAATCCACATATAATTGCAGGTTAGTTAGAGATTGTTTTCTTTTCTTCCAGGTCAGTCTTAATGACATGGGGCACAGGGCCGCTTTCCCACACACCTTGGACACGCAATCAAACAACTCTCAAGAGACTCATTTAGACAAACAATCACACACATACATTTCCTTCTTTCTTTCCCACTTTTGTCTACATAATTTTAATGACTGACCTGCAACTTCAGCAATCACTGGGTCTCTACAGAAAGAAAGCGAGAGAAAGAGCTAGAGAAACTACCTGAAGAGCACGTGCAAAGATCACTACCTGATCACCATATTCACTAGATGTCTCTGAATATCTGTCCACTAGAACAGTTAATTATTGTCTTTTTTCAAATATTATTAGTTTTGTATTTTATATAAAGGATAAACTTTATTTGTCCCCGAATATTTATTATGTATATATAAATACACAAACATGCATGTATATATTTAAGAAAAATATGTTATGTTTATATATTAAATATATTTATAAATAAAATGAATTGTATGAATATACATATATGCATGTAAATACATGTAAATATTTTCAAAATATATACATGCATGTGTGTGTATTTATATATACATAGTAACTATGCACAGTATGCACACATATATTATGTAAACAAAAACTTTTATTTTGGATGCGATTAATCACGATTAATCATTTGACAGCACTAATTAAAATATAAGTGTAAAAGTATAAAATGTAAAATATGTAAAATGTAAAATATACTGCTCACTACAATAATGTATAATATACTAAATTTAAAAGACAAATGTAATTTAAAATGTAAATAAAAATATTACCATTATTACAGAAATTACTACTCCTGGCACTTTTGCTTTTTTATTATTATTTTTTTCCCATTGTATTTCATTGTATATTTTATTATATTATTATATTTACTATTAAATGATTCACTATTAGTATTAATAACTTTGGCAAAATATAATAATCACATCTAGAATTTAACTATGAAGATGCACCAAAAAAAAAAGAAAGAAAAAAGAAAAAAAAAAGTAAAAGCTTGATGTGGAGCTGATGAGGTCATCAACATGAATAAGGATCTATTGTTAGTTCAAACACACACACACACACACACACACACACACAATATCTCTGTGTAATTCTGCCTCAGACCCCAAACACTTTGTATTTACCCATAACAAATCACTCAATCCTTCACTATGAGACACAGTAGCTGTTAAACACTTATCAACCGTCTACTGCAACACATGAGACAAGAGAAATCTGCATAAAAACAAACATCGCCTACTTGGTTCACTTGACTTGACTTGACTTGTTAATAGAGGAATGGGCTGCTAGGAGGACAGAAAGGATCCAGACTGTCAGTAGGTTTAAAGTGGCCTGTTTTCATGCAGGAGTAGTGTCCTAAAAAGGAGACTCAAGCCATGTCTGGCCATAGCGTGTCTGCATGAGAGTATGTGTGTGTGTGCGTGTGTGTCTATATAAAAGGTCAAGCATTGTGTTGAATAATAGGATTGGGCCCCTCAGTGAAGGCATTCCCCACTATTGTATGGTCAACTAGAACGTCTAATGGTTAAAGCTAGACTGAATACAACACACATAACGTACAAGCTCACTGAGGGAGGAAAACCTTCTAGAGACTACAAACACTATCAGATCTGACAAGATGAATTATGTTCTGAAAACAAAGAAGGAAGGAAAACCAGAGATGGACGAAGAAAAGAAAAATAATTCCCTTTGAAGTAGAGTCGTTCAGAAAGCCACACCTTGGTGAGAACACAGAAAAGCTGAGCATGAAAGAGAGATGCAATAAAATATCATTCAAAGGGGAAAGATCTGACAGGAGGGAAAGCATGAGCTGTTGCTGTTAATGAGACAGCTTCTTTATGAATTACAAATCACTGAAAATTGATTCAGATCAATAGTTGAAGTGGGGTAACCCTTTTTGAGAAACTCCTGCAGAAATGAGGTCTAATGGCGCTTTTCCACTGCGTGGTACGACTCGACTCGGCTCGGCACGGTTTGCGTTTTCACTGCAGTTCAGTACTGCTTTAGAGTGGGCGGGATTATTCACATGTCATTATAGTTGCGCCGCCTCTACTACCACGACTCCTAAAAAAACTTTTTCATTCCGCGTGTGCCCTATCAAGTTCTCGCTGGATCCGCTCCTCTGCTATCAACGAGAGGAACGTCTGTTCTTCCGCAACAGACGACAAAACTTTTTGGTTGTTACAAAAAAGGTGCACTCGTTCAAAACAGTTGCGTTCGATCCTTCGCTGGCTGTGCTGATTTAAATCTAGCGGTTCTTTTGTGTTTGTGTCGCAAGTTCAGAGACACAGGTAGTGACGATTCTCTCCGGCCAATCCGTGATCAGCAGAGTTTACACGTCACGTTTTGGTAACGGTACGGTTCACTTGGAACCCCAACCGAAGTGGTACTAAAAAAAGTACCAGGTACCAGGTACTGTACCCAGTGGAAAACCCCCCAAAAGTGAACCGTACCGAGCCGTACCGTGCCGTACCATGCAGTGGAAAAGCGCCATAAGATTCCTGCACCACAGGAACAGTCATATTTGGCCTCTTTTTTCTGTTTTCTTGTCAAAAGGAGAACAACCACCCTGGCTGGCTATAAATAAGATCAACGACAGTCTGTTTTCTGAACACAAATAAGCGTGCAATGGTCAGCAAGTTGTCTTTTCTACAGGACACCAGGCGGGTAGCTGTTAATGTGTTCTCCTCATTCATAAAGTCTTTTCAGCAAGTTTCTCTCTATAAGGAGTTCGAGCTGTAGATAAAAGTGATTTGTGCCTTTCTGTTTTAGTTCTATTAAAGTGAAATAATCTGATCCCATTCTCTCCATGAATCTGAATTTACAGCAGATGTTACTCCAGTCTTTAGTGTTACATGTGTTCAATTTTGAAACCCTTTTCAGGATTCTTTGATGAATAAAAAGTTCAAAAGAACAGCATTTATTTGAAACAATAATCTTTTGCAACATGTCTTTACTGTCACTTTTGATCGAACCCCATACTTATGAATAGGAGTGTAACAATATACCAATGCCATGGTTCTGTTCATGCCACGGTTTTGGAGCCATGGTTCGGTTCAGTTCGGTTCTGTTTGCTGTGGGGGTAGGGTTCATGGCAAGGCACCAGCAATGCTAAAGAACACTAGATTCACTTTTAACTTAATAATAATAATAATAATAATAACAACAACAATAATTGCTCTCTGTTAATTCATGTTAATTAATGCATTAACAAATGATACTTTAAAAATCGTTGCTTTGTAGATTTGTAAAGTGTTACCAAAAAAACTATTGCCTTAAAAAAAATAAATAAATAAATAAACAATAATGCGGACAATAAAAATGATTTTAATCAAATATGTAATAACTAGCGGTCGACCGATATTGGTTTTTTGACAGCCGATGCCGATATCTTAGAGAGCAGGGTGGCCGATGGCCGATATAAAGCCGATATATACAAGTATATTTTTTTATTTTAATTAATGTTTGAGAAACTTGAAATAATTTGAAAATGAATTATATTAAAAATAAATGTGTAAAATAAACATATACTTTAGATGACAACTTCCTGATTCTATAATTCTATTACAGTATTTTTCACAAATAAAGAAATATTTTAAAATATACAAACAAAAAGAAAGTAAACACTGTAACCAACAGGGCACTCAGTATTCTGGGAAGTTTGTGTGCTTTGGGAATCATATTTTTTCAACTAAAGCCAAGGTAACACTCATTTTACATGCAGCATGCAGTAAAAATGACATGAATATGACAGTACGCAAATGCATAAATCAGCATAGTTTGAAATAACAAGTTTAAAGTTGATCACGAGTCTCCAGTGAAGCTGAACTCTCCTCCTGTCCAGATTCAATTTGCACGGATCGACTGTCACACAGAGCACACACGATCAGGCAATATACAAATGCACACTTCACAAGATCTCACAGCTGGATTCGACTAAGTCTGCAAGGTTTGTGAAATTAAATGTTCATTAGTCATTTAAAGGTTTGTTTAAATGATATGCATATGCTGACGGCAAATGAGAAAGCATTATTTCTGCCTTTCTGTTACTAATAATATAAAAGCAATCGTTATAATACTTTTTTGTACACATTTTAATTCCTTTGTTTAACAGTTCTATC
>NW_015661612.1:335054-342953 GCF_001515625.1 Sinocyclocheilus rhinocerous | reverse complement strand
AAGAGGGAGAATGTGAGCACTGTGTGCCCTGGCGCTGCCGTTCTCAGCGCCGTCAAAATAAAAGTCCCGCCTCGAACACATCGGCCAAACAGAAAAACTTACCAGCCGATGCCGATATTTGAAAAATGCCAAATATCGGCCGATATATCGGCCTTGGCGATATATCGGTCGACCACTAGTAATAACTCAAACTGACACTTGAGAGTCGCGAGCTGTTTGAGAGGCGGCTGTGTGCGCTTTGGCTGAGAGCCATTGAAGACCGTCTCTCAGAGAGTGCGCGAGTACTTTATGGGTTAAAATAGATTAAATGTTTAAATTGGCATGACTTAAAATGATGTGCAAGTGACAATTCCGTCAACTGTCCAGTCATAGTTATTAATATTCTGCATTGTTTTTTGTGCTGCTCGCGCTGCACGCTGAAGAGATAATCACCGTAATAGGCCTACAATGAAGAGCTTTACTGGAGTGTACCTCAACCAAAAGCATCTTATATGAGATAAATAATATATAACTTGACTGTGCTAGTCATGAAGATATAACTCTGTGGATGCATTCTTTCCATATCAACACGCTGAAACATGGCATATTCTTTTACAGTCATGTTCTCATTATAATTTTATGTAGCCTATATGACCGATTTGTTCTGCACATGTTGCCCTTAATGGCACCTTCCTTTTCAAAGTGATTCAAGCAATTCAAAACCATCATGGCCGTACGTGTTTGAAGTGTCTCAGCAGGGGGCGGGGTAGGCCAAGAGAGTATCGCGTTACGTACCGTGGGTAGTGTATCGCGGTTTTTGGTTCGGTTTTAATATTGTTACACCCCTACTTATGAACAATGTATAAGTTTTGGAATTCCTGGGGCTCAGCTGGTAGAGTTTGACTCCCTGGAACCATATGCTTCAAAACATCTGCCAAATGCATAATCATGTTTTGCATTTGTGCATCTACTTGTGGACCCCAATGTACAACAGCTGTCTGAGGGGAGCCATTACTGAAGAAAAGCTTCAGTTTGAGCACTAGTTTCATGGCACCTCATCAGCTGAAGATGTTCCATTGCGATGACCTGCCAAAGTACACAAAGCTCTCCGTTTCCCCAATGCACAGAGCAGAGAATTAGATGAGGTAGAACGCATGGAAACAAGTGAACCTCACACACATAGGGGCGTCTCAGGACACATCAGACATGCACACACAGCTCTGTCTAAAAGTCTTCTGCAATATGGATTTGAGGGACAGGACAAATAATTGGACAACAGTCTTTGTCTCAATCCCTTTGTGCGACGCCGCGCCATTACGGAGATATGGCCGTTCAAAGTTTCAATGGTATTCCATACACTTAAGCTTTAAAGCGTTTCATCCAGGTCGCCAGTAGCAAACAATGGAGTGTGCTCTGCTGGACAAACTACGTAATTACACCATTTACAAGCATTTGCGTTTTATGTTCTGTAAAAAAATGTTCATATCGGTGGCATATCGGCGGCATATTCGCGATAAAATCTGCAAAACAATATATCGGTCGGGCTCTATTAATCAGTGTGTATTATAATCAGTGTGTATTTGAATGGTATATGATACTATAACAGATTAATATAACAATAATATATTAAGAATATAATAGCACCTTTCATTTTCAGGTTTGTCAGTAAATAGCTGCATCACATTAATGGATCATAAGGGGTCAGTAAAAATTTAACCCACTTCGTTCCACCAGGGTCACTGCTCATCCAACCCAATCAAAAGTGACCCCAAAAGGGTGAGACTAAATCGAAGAGCGTCAAAAGCAATCTATGAGCTACAGGATGTCTAGGCCTGATTAGGAGACGATAAACAGCATGTGGCTAGATTTCCCATAAAGCTTGTGATCATGGTGGGGGGAGATCTCTTGGGACAGGGGGTAAATAGGTCTGATTTCAATGCGCAGGAGCAAAATTACCCATATTTGCCGCTATACACTGAAACCAGTGCTCGATGGAGAGAAATGTTCAAATTAACAGGCTTTTAATGAGGAAGACACATGTGACAGCTGCCATGATAGTGCTGCAGATATTCATCCCACATTAAAACACATAGTCCGTAATAACCCATCATTATCCTGAATATCAATTTACCAATAAGACTATCATTTAGTCTATCCTCTTGAAGCAGAGACAATATTCAAATAGGCATCTTTGAGGACACCTGGATTTAGAAAGACTAATTTCCTTAAGTGGCAAATAGAGCCACAAGTGCATGCTCAAGGGTGAGGGGTTGTGTAAAGGGGGTTTGTATATCCTGTAATCCTATCCCACAAACCCGTCCAATCTCTCTGAATTATGCAGGGAAAGATAAGAGGCAGGGTTTTGAAATCACTCAAATCTCCCCCTCCTCCTCTCTTGTGTGCTCTCAATATGATGAAGCACCAGGGATGAAAAAACAGAGTTCATTTACTTTGATAACATGCCTCTCCCCCTGAGGACTCCCAAAGAAGGCTGGGTAATTCACTGATCAAATATCGAACTTTAAAACGCCTCTGGGATTAACTCTGACAGGGCCTACATATTTCACTTTAATGACAAAGAATTTCCTTGTGTCCAAATAGGTTTACTTCTTTGCAACACAGTATGTAAATAGCAGACTTGTAGAGAAAGACTTGTTAGTGTGCAGGTTGATTTAATTTTCAATTAACTTAAAAACCGTAAGCATTATGAAAATCCTTTTGAGGTCAGTGTTGCATTGGGACACTGGACAATCAGGGCTCAGACATTTACGATTCGAATTATGAATGTTATAACTTAAACAAGTGGAAATATAAAAATAAAAGCTAATTCAATATATTAATGAATACTATAATATAGGCTAATATAATATAATAGGCTATAATATATGTTCAAAGTACATTGCAATAAGGCTTTCCAATGGAAGAGGTATGAAGAGGACCCAAGTTTCATTTATGGTTGTGAAATGTTGTATGATCGGCACCATCTAGTGGTTAGATTAGGTTTGAACACAACTAGTTGTCAAACTGGTCCTTTAAGTGACCTCTAGACTAAGTCATCAGATTTCCAATGCAGTGTTCATTTCATATTCAGCATATCAGAACATTAACTGTGAATTTGCGCTGACCAAGCAGCATTAACGGAGCAGCATTAAACAGGGCCTTAACAACACTAAATCCCTGTAGCATCCCATCTTCTGTCCACATCTTTGACACTCTCACTGCCTAAATCATTCTATTCACACTCTACATTCAACTTTTATATCATAACGAGTCTCTGAGGAGTCACATAGGTCTGACTCTGGTCAGAGATAGAGTGGAGATGTCTCCTCTCTAGCCTTCATCATTACAGGACCACAACTCTCTCAGGAATTCAGTTCATCAAATGATGCTATATTTGTCACGGATGACAGCTACTGTTGCCTGTATATCAGATACTGACTACACAGTCTGAACAATCTGATCTGATTTCATCACATACAAAACAACCGTGCAAACAATCTGTCCTAAAGATAACATTCAAGAACCAAATTGGATTTGTGTGCAGCGTGAACATGTGGCCAGACGAATAAAATACTGGTCAGCTGGCAAACCTATTTATCAGAGTTAATGAGACTTAATTAAAGACTGAGTTCAAGCTAAATCAGCTGCTGTTGTTTTACCTGTTTGCATCGAGATCACAAACACCTGCTGCATCCAAATCCTGTTACTGAGGTGTGTGTGTGTGTGTGTGTGTCTTCAACACATGACATATAAATTGGAGACTGTTTACTGTAATAACCTGGCCTGGAGCTGAATGGAAGGTGAAAAGTGAAGAATAGAAAAGTGAATCAGATAAACTGCCAATTCAATGCTAAAGAGCAGAGGTTTTTCCAAAGCCATGATGGCTGGCCTGGCATTAACAGTATAAATTATCTAAAATAATTCACTTAAATGATCCCTAATGTTGGGTGAAACTAGCCTGTCCCTGCCTTTTAACCCCTGCTGACCTTTCGTCTAATGTCATTTAGCACAATTCTTTAAGACATATGGCTTTGAGGAACCGATCAATATATGTGACGGCTGTCAGCCCTCACGCTCTGAATATGAGCCCTCTGCTTAGGGATGACCTGTAACCTAATTACCTGACACACTGCTCAGAGAGGAAACGTACTGTAGTTTGCTGTGAGATGATCGCAACGGACCTGAAATAAGATACAAGTAGAGATGGATATAACAGTATGGTTCAGTGTTTGTATCTGTGGAGAAAACCACAACACTGATCAGGGTTTAACAATAAGGGGTTTGCTGCTGGCATGGACACCGGTCCCATCACAAAAAATAAAATAAAATAAAATAAATATTTTAAACATTTTTCGTACAATTTACTAGGGGTGTAACGGTTCAGATTGCTCACGGTTTGGTTCGGTTCACGGTTTTAGGGTCACGGTTCGGTATGTGCTATGTTCAGAGAAAAAAGGACTATGGTCAAATAAAAATAAAGAAAATAATAACAAATTATCAAACAAAATGCAACAGCACAAATGAATACGATAGAGCAAAGATACAAATAAAATAAACAGTGTTTTTCAGGTGTTTCAGGTGTTTAACAGTAATTTTCAGGCCCAGAAATTAAAAAATATTTTAAAATAAATATTTAAGTCTTCAAAGATAAATCAATATTTGTTGTTGTAATGTTTTACACATTGTTATTTTCAACAAACCATATTCTACATGCATCGTCAGATTTGAGATGAGCCGTGGTGCAAGTGGGGTCAACCTCAAGTGGGCCAGGGCTGTTGCGGGGGCAGGCCGTGGTACGTACCGCGATATGTATCGTGGGTGGTGTATCATGGTTTTTCAGTTCGGTTTGAATATCGTTACACCCCTACAATTTACACACACACACACACAAAATTCCAGTTTTCCATTTGCAATAAATCTAGAAATTATACTGCTGCAATGTATCTCCACACAAACTATAAATACATAACATTTTTTGGAAAATGATGACATGTACTTCAAAATATTACTGTTTTTTCCCCCCAATATTTTTCAATCAGTCTGACTGTTCTTTCCAATACAATCACAAATCAGTCTCACAATTTTAACAAAATGATTTTGAATTGACAACAACATTTAGGTTTGAAAGGCATAAAACCTGGTCAATGAACACAAGATAACAGTACTGGCCTGATTGAGGCCGACACCTTTTGACTGATTTCCAATCATCTTTTAAGATTTTATTAATTTCTATGATTTTTTTTCCAAGCTTGGAACCCACATCATTTCAACTCCAAATCAATCATGTGTCCATGTTCTTCTCCCCCTTTCTACTTGGCAAACACCTGATGTCCAGACTCCAGCGCTAAATAAAAATAGTCTTAACCCTCAATCCCCTAAAGCGATTAATCCACCAACCAAAACTTAATTACAGCTGCCATGATGGAACAGGAGGCCCAATTAGTGCCTAAACTAAACCAAACAAGCCAGAAAGAGTCAATTAGACCCAGTCTCATCATGATGGAGAGGCACTAGTGTGACAGAAGTTTATGCAGAGCAGGAATGAGTGTTTTAAATCTCTCTCACACACACACACACACACACACACACACACACCGTTACATTCATATGAAGTGACCTCCTGTCACCCTCAGCCAACACACAATACAAAGAGCCACATGAAGATGCTCTCTAAAGTTAATTAGGGCCCATTACAGATGCCATGCATGTGCCTGGAGAGTGTGAGGAATAGGCCACTAAAAATACAGATTTACAATTCAGTCACAACTGACATATTGAAGCAACCAGAGCTGTATGGGAGTGGTGATTGCCAGGGTTGATTGGGTGTTGCTATGCAGTTGCTAGGGTGTTGTGGGTAGTTCCTAGTATTTTTTAAAGACGTTTGTCAAAAGAGCCTACCCCTCCAAGTCTCTATGATACTCTATTTCATGGTCCTCATGTAAATCAATTGGAGTTTTTAGAAATGCACCAATATGGACATTTTAGTTTATACTGATACATAATAACATATATTAAATCTGATAACCGATATATTGCCCAATATTAGATCTCATTTGCATTTTTTTAAACTGATTACAAAAAAAAACATATATATATGTAAAAATATATTTGACATAAAAAAGTTAAATATATTCAATATATGACTCCATGTAATGTGGAAAACCATGTTTTGTTTTGATTTTTGGTATAAAGAAACTATACATGCTTATGACCAAATTTGTTTTATAAATGCTCGGCATATTTTAATTCATTTGTTTTTAACAATCTATTATTAATAATGTGGGGTCTCACGATCATTTGGCTACATGCTATCAGCCTGTTTTACTTAACAAACCAATACTGATATGACCATATACAGTGCATCCTTTTGCCCGGTTTTATTTTTTCAATGTATAGAAATGAAGTATGAAAAATTATATCTCAACAAGACATAATTACGGTATCATTGATGGTCTTAGCAAACACATTGTGTGTTTAATACTTGGGCCTAGAGTTTTTGTTGTAACCCTCAGTATAAATAAGTAGCACTAACAATTAATAAACTCCATCTAAGAACAAAAGCAGCAGCCTTCCATAATGACTGACAGCTCTCGTTCCTCCTCAAAAACACAGGATGCTGACCCCACACCGAGTGACACTTCTTTACAGTTGAGTAGCTCCACCCCCAATTCTTGATGAAGGAGGTGAACATATAATGAAGGAGGTGGGGGTGGGAGGAAGAGAGAAAGGGAATGGGACAGAAAGAGAGGGAGATGGAAAGAGGAAAGGAGTAAGAGAATCCAGAATGTCTTTAAGGAATGGTAACATAAGCAGTGAGGTTTCTTTTGTCCCCGTCCTGCCATCAGCAGGGGTTATGTGTGCATGCCTGAGGGGATTCGACGATTAACAAAGTGCCTTTGTCATGCTGCGGGACTGAACTGTAAGAGTTAGTTAGGCAGGGTAAAGACGAAGCCTTTTGTATTCACAATTCACAGCAAGGGGCTAAGGCTACCCACAATCCCTGACTGAGATTAAGGATATAAGGACCGTGCAAACAATAGTAACGGACCAAAATAACTTTGGCCTGCTTAAGCAGGAGTCTGATGGTCATCAGAGCAGTCAATCATCCTGTATCTGCCCTGAGATGGCCGCTGAGGTCAGGCTAAGTATGATAATGATGTTAATACATGCTCTTCGATTGGGGTTAACTGTGAACAAATGTTGGATGAAGCCAGGTACATCATAATTATCTTCTAGAACCTAGAAGATGACTGTATTGTTGAAATGGTGGCCTATATTCTCCAGCCAGGTTCCTCTGTAACACTTTATGGACAGTATTTTGCTCTGACTATCTATATCAGTCTCTCAGATTCTCCAGAATATCAATTTTCTATGATTTTCTCATGCATTGTGAAATGCATCAAATGCATTTTGGCTCCAATTTCCAACTCCCTCTAGAATTGAATTTCGTTAAACTCGCCTCATTATTCAGTGTCTGCTCCTGCCAGTTTCTGTCAGTCCCTTGAGAGGATATACTGAAGAATTGACCAACCACTGAGCCACCATGCTTGAGCTCGGCTTAGCAGAGATCTGTGAAACACCTGCTCAGCACCTAATACTGTAACACTGCATCATCCATGACAAGTGTCACCGAACAATACAAGACAGTGAAGGAGAGAAAGGACAAAAATAACTGGGAAAAGTGAGAGGGGAAAGAAACACTGTGTGAGTTTTCATTCAAACTATAGGCCTATACGAAGACTTAAAGGTGACATATCATGAAAATCTGACTTTTCCAGGTTTTAAGTGCTATAATCAGGTCTCCGTTGCATCTAACAACCAAGGAAACGTGAAAAAGATGAACCCAGTAACTTCGTTTTGGTAAGCCTTTTTCTGCAAGCCTCTGAAAAAAGAGCACATCTGATTTCGCTCCCTTGGTGA
>NW_015661612.1:322726-334953 GCF_001515625.1 Sinocyclocheilus rhinocerous | reverse complement strand
AGAGCAGTGGATTTATTGATTTATTTAATGTATATTGCTGCTGCCACACAGATCTAAAATAAGCATGCAAATAATTTCCCAGCTGTTTACCTTTACAGACATAACCGACTGTTTTTGTAACTCATGTGTGTTTTTAACGTAAACTTGTGTGTGAAAGAGAACTTAGTTTAGTACTCACATGCTTTCTGGTGGCCGCTTTCTGTACGTGTGCTTCGGATGTGTGCGCTCAGAAAACCGTATATCAAAAGTTTAAACTAATTTAAAACGTATGATTTCAGCGCGATAAATATGATAATCAGATCCAAAACAGATGTTTTTTAGCAGGTCCGAGCTGTAATGGTGCAGCTCTATTCTTGAAAAGGGGGCGGGGAGCAGCAGCTCATTTGTATTTAAAGAGACACGCACGAAAAACAGCGTGTTTCTGCTTCCACTCAAAATAGGCATGTTCAAAATTATATAATAAATTATCTGTGGAGTATTTTGAGCTGAAACTTCAGACACATTCTGGGGACACCAGAGACTTATATTACATATTGTAAAAAGGGGCATAATATGTCTCCTTTAATTCAGCAGGGCATGACAGTAGTGTGCTGAACACAAAGCAGAGCTGATCTATGGAGCATCTTGAGCTGTCACAACACATTAGCTCAGACCAGTGTGAGTGAGCAGAGACCATCAGCTCTATGTTGACACTAGAGTAGTCCAGGTCAACTTTAAACTAAACTCTACAGACACTGAGCACCTTGCCAATGAGAAAAAAAACATTAAGCCACAACAGCCCATGTGGAACAGTGATTACCCTGGTTAACATAGTTAGGCACGGCGTGAAGTAAAACAAAAATTGATGTTTTGCAACAAAATCTATAATCTATAATTATTAATAAATTTTGGAAAGCAAAATGTATAATTTATTATTCCATATCTTTAATTAAATTGGTGTATTTAATATACTTTTTAAATTAATTATTAAATAATGGAATACATTATTATTAAAAAATATTCTATGTTAGGGTCCTCGTGGGTGGTTACTAGGTGGATGCTTAATGACCCACATCAAAAGTCTCATCTCTAGAGACTATTTTCTAAATGCATGTTATAGATCTCGTTGTGAACAATTCCTCTCTGTGCATGCATTTCTTTTTGAAAGATATTTTTGCAAGCTAACAATCATCTGCCTCCTCTTTTGAGCGCAACACCCACATCTCAAAATTCAATCAACAACGATGCACAGAACCTACATTTTTTCTTTTTCGATAATCCGTTACACTCGGATGTACGTCAAAACACACAAGATAAGACTATCTGCTACTTCCGTTTCACCGCAACTTTAATGTGAGTCTATGGAATTTTTTCTTAGACAAAAAGTAATGTGCTGAAGTTTAGGTAATACAATCAAACCAAAAATTATTCAGACACCAAATATAATTTTTGATATTTTTTACTAGTGGGTGCAGGACACTATATTTCATTTATGTAAGTGAGGATAGCAAAATAAATTAAACTGTGACATATTACCCCCAAAAATTCTTCATACAGTGGACTACCAGTAAAATTGATTAAAAATTTGGGACCAAAAATTATTCAGACACTTTGACCTGACCATGTTTTGCTTAATTGTTATAGGACATTATCAAGATGAATTTGTTCTGACACCGTTTAACTCTGTGTTCTTGTCATATTTTATTACCATTTTCTAAACTATAGCGAATAAACTGTGACAATGTGTGAAATGTTGAAGGTATAAAGGAATAAATTTTGGTTTGACTGTACATATGGCCCAAGGTTTGTTCTTATTTTTTTTTCTAACATTTATCTTTCTCTATAGACACTAGCATCTCCATGCATTTAGTATTTCAATCATATGTATAAAACCTCACCAAAAGCCTTTTTTGTCCCTCTTGCATTATAAAATATCGCCATCCTCTTCTTTTTTATCACACCATCTTCTCCCTCATTCTCAACCCCATTCACACACATTCATTGTCCCCCTCTTCACCTCTCTGGTCCGTTTTCTCCCCTCCATCAGATAATAATTGACTCGGTGAGGTGATGGGGACACTGTATCTGGGTCAGTTCTGTCCCCTCCATCAGAATCAGGAAAGATCAGTCAGTTGTTTCCCATTGTCCTGGGTTCCCATGGGCAGCTTCTCTTCTGTTTCTTATCATTCTACTGTAACTGAGCATCTGATATGACTCATATAGACAATCAATACATGCTAACATGTGCTTAAAGGGCCTATCTAGACAACTAAACACGATACATGATTAAAGAGTAAAGACATTGTTTGAAATGGGCTTAAACAGCCTATGTTTATCATTACGCCATAAATGCATCCCCATCCATCAGCCTCTCACCTTTTGCACATGACTTTTCCTGTGCACTTCATACCGTAACCTTTAGAGTCACCCATTGATCACATATATATCGGTAAATCATGAATGGCCAACGGTCCATATGTGTGATGCTATGAAAGATCAATAAATGGCCTTCTGCGTGATACTGAGTGAATGAAGCTAACCTTATTAAGGACAGGAAGGGAAGAGGCCCCAAGGGGTCAAGCCAAAAAGGTTCAGTCACGTCTCTAAAGGTCAAAGATCACAAAATCTTAACAGAACAATCTGTGTGCTGATTGGTTCAAACGCCTCAGACAAAAGCAGTCACACCAAAGACAATGACAGCAGACCCAGCGTGTTCTGGGACACGAGCAAGCTCAGCCGCTAAAATCAACATAAACAGGAAAAGTTTTGAAAAAGTGCTGCTTAAACAGTTTGTACTTAAAAGAGATAATTCTGTCATCATTTGCTCACCATCATGTTGCTACAAACCTGTATGACTTACTTTCTTCAGCGGAATAGAAAATAAAATATTCTGAAGAATGTTGGTAAACAAACAGTTTTGCTTACCATTGACTTCCACTGTATGGACATCAATTAAAAAAAACATATTGATACACTTTAATTATAATCTTATTTTCCACAGAAGATGTCTTGCAAAAGGTTTGGAATGATATGAGGGTGAGTAAATGATTACAGAACTTTCATTTTTGAGAGAACTATCCCTTTTAATAACCATTTCAACACATATCTAGCGCTGTGCAAAAGTTGTCATCGGACTATTCCATTGATATAAAACTAAACTAGCTACTAAATTCACTAGAATGACACCTGCCAACCTATTACAACATTCAAAACCATACAAACACTGCCATATACTTACAGGGAAAGCAAGATACCGAGTTCCTCTTGCAACAAGACTGAGAGCGTGTGAGTGTGTCCCCTTGTGATCCTTTTCCCTGTACTCTTAGCATTGGTTTAGGGGTCCACAGTGATTCTGGTCTCTGGTGGACCTTGGAGGCCAGCAGTCTGCGCTTGATACCGCACTCACTCCTGGTGCAAGGGTTCTGGGCCGGTTCCAGGGCCGAAGACTGAAGCTGTGAGGGTGGATTGTTGCCCATTTTGCAGGTGCAAAGGTTGGCATCCCGCACTTGGTAGCAGCAGTCCACTACATTCACGATGGAGAGGTGCTGAGCATATGTTAGCATGCTGAAGGATCATCAGGCCTGGAGCTGTCTTGGGGGCGGATCTTGATTTGACCCCCCCCTCCCTCTCACACAAACACTTCATCTGCCAACCTCAGGTCTGTCCCCTGGGGGGGGGGAAGGAAGGCAGTGGGCGGGGCTTGTTCGTTGCAACACACAAGGGACCCGTGGTGGATCTCCAGAAGACAAACCCCTCTCCTCCCCGCCGCACTCTTTTCTTTTGGTCTGCTTGAATTGAATTGATTTGCGCAAACAAAAGCCGCAATCCGCAGTGTCAGATTACACACAGAGTTGCATCTCCAAAACAAGCAAGCAAAAAAAAAACTCTTATTTTTGCAACCATGAATATTATGGTTCCATAGTAAGGTCCCATTACTATTAACTAACTAATTAAGGTTCCATTAATGTATTAACTAACATTTACTAACAATGAACAATACATTTGTTACATCTTTGTTAACGTTAGCTAATAAAAGTACAACTGTTCATTGTTAGTTCATGTTTGCTTAGATTCATTAAATAATATTAACACATACAACTTTTAGTTTTAATAATATAGTAAATGTTGAAATTAACATTAACTAAGATTAATAATAATAATAAGTTTTTTTCATTGTTAGTTCATGTTACGTAATATATTAAAATATTAAAACAACATATAATATATTATAATATAGCTATAAACCATAAAACTATATTAAAATATTAAATATGAGCCAAAACAGACAAATAAATAAATAAATAAAAATTGAAAGCTAATAAAAATAAATTAAAACCTACTTCTCTGCCGGAACTCACAGTTTAGAAAGTTTCAGATGTTGGAGAACTGATGATTCAAGCATTCATATACTAGAAAACATCTCACAAGATGTTAACACGGCAATCTTCATGAGTTCAAAAGGTTTTTGGGGATCTGATATCAAGTTCTGTGAGAGAACACAATTGTTATATGAAGTTACTGCTGATCTCTCCACCTCTCTGGACACAAATGAGAACTAACTATTATCCTCTTGGTCCCACCGGTGTTTTGGTCAGTGTGTTTGGCTCCTCTTGCTCATCTTGGGTTAATCTCTTAACCCGGATTAACAGACAGACACACACAGTCACACAGATGCCCACATGGTACAGGTAATTAAGCCTAAATGCAAGAGCTCAAGCACCTCTACCAACACAGAAACAGGTTGATGTCTATTGGCTTTAAAGGAACACTCCACTATTTTTGAAAATAGGCTCATTTTCCAACTCCCCTAGAGTTAAACAGTTGAGTTTTACCATTTTCGAATCCATTCAGCCGATCTCCGGGTCTGGCGGTAGCACTTTTAGCTGTAGCTTAGCATAGATCATTGAATCTGATTAGACCATTAGCATCTCGCTCAAAAATGACCAAAGAGTTTCTATATTTTAGGCGCAAGGATATTACGCAGCACCGGAAAATAGGCTTTCGTCTATTTCCGTCAACATAACCAACGTGACCAGCTGCTTGCACAGGGATCAGATTCAATGATCTATGCTAAGCTACAGCTAAAAATGCTACCGCAAGACCCGGAGATCGGCTGAATGGATTCGAAAATGGTAAAACTCAACTGTTTAACTCTAGGGGAGTTGGAAAATGAGCCTATTTTCAAAAATAGTGGAGTGTTCCTTTAAAGGAAACATCAAACACAGAGCTAGCATTACACTGAATTGCAGATCTTAACAAGATTTAGTTAGTCTAAATTGCACAATAAACCACATCTTTTTTTAAAACAGAGGCATGAACTTCCTTAAAAACAAATCTGAACCATTTCCTTAGTCAAATTACATTCCTAGTCAGAGACTCAGCAGAAACGCTGGCCAAGGAAAACACTAATCATACTGCCTGTAAATATCAGAGTTCACTGCTTAACAGTACACAGTACTATTGAGTGCTGTTTAATATGAGTGTTTAATCAAGTGTGCTAATCTAAATACAATCTGATTAAAATGAATTGTGTTGGGTGCTGCTAACCTGCTGAGGCGACAAATTGTGTAATTCTGGCAATCATGATAGCTTAGTGAGCAGGACAGTTTACAAAGAGGAACAGCGACCTCTAGCTGTGGATGGGATAATATAGTCCCATTATTGTCCCATAAAGTGATTTCATAAAGCTTTTCAAACACTTTTTTTGTTCTGTGATTGGGCAAGAATAACCAGTTCAACAGGTCAACACCTGGCACAAACTGAAATTAACCAACATACACTAATCTTCATCCTCATTATCATTCCTTTCTACAGAAGTGTCACAACAAAAACTTGAGATCTATGAAAAAAACAAAAAACAAAAAAACAGAAACCATGTGATACTACAGAAGTATTTGAATGGCATGTGCTGTCTGAAGTAACATAGCACTTTTACATGTGAGTAAGCGTGCTGTAAACTGACCAGTGAGGAATGTGGCAGACAGTAAGCGTGAGAACTCCTCATGGAGGTCAAAGTGTAGGAGATGTCAACCTGAGAGTCACAGCCTCTCATATATACCAGTAGCACAGGTGTCATACCGTGAAACAGAATTTTGGTCATACCACCCACCCCTATCTGATTGACATGTACAAACTACAGTTTGCTTTTTCTGATAGTCGTATTAGGCAGATGGAACCATTTAATAAACCAGAAGAAAGTAAAACCAAAGCTAAATAAAATACTATTATATAAAAAATGAATATAAACTATTTAATTAAAAATAAAAAAGATAGAAGATTTTATATATATATAACCCTTCTAAGTGCATGTGACCTTGTCTATAAAGTGTCGCTTCACATGGCTGCTAAGTGTCTAACATGTCTTAGCACTGGTTTATATATAGGTTTACTCTGTACTTAGGGGTTATATAGGTCTCCCATGCATAGCCACGGTGCTTCAGTTATATCTAAACAATGTGCAACTCGCATACATGACTGGAGTTAGGGCTGTATTGACGTTCTCTTTTTCCGCTATATTTTTAATGAACAACGCAGCAGCGCCGCATCTAGTGGCTTCAACTGGATAGGTTAACAAAAACATTATAATACAACGACACTTACATCGTCATCGCATCTCGTGCGCCGCTGATAAGGCTGCCTCCTTAACGCACACCTAAAATTGTGGATTTTTATTTTAAATTCGACGAATATTCGAAATTCGGATTTTTTTTTGGACAGCCCTAACTGGAGTTCACCCCCATTACACAAACAAACACTCTACACACATATACAAGTGCAACAGTCCATATAAACATCTTCCTCATTGACACATCAGTATAAGCACTACAGCTGGTTCATCTGGCTTGAGTAAATGCAAGTTAAATCTGAAATCTACATTCCCTAATCACATTTCTGTTCCTTCATTATGCAGTAAACAACAACAACAAAAAAAACAAAACGTAAATTGGCATGGAGGCAGCATCTTGGGTCAAATCAAGAGTTATGCAATAAATAAACCTGCGCCTTTCTCTAATAAGGCAGATTTACTGCTTGATCTGCTTTTCCATCAAAAATTCACTCATCATTAAAAGTCTGCAGAAGTAGGACAACATCTAAGTGGATGAGTTCAGAAATCTATTTATTGTTGCATGGCAGAATAAAAAAAAAACATTTTGGTGTATGTAAAAAATGATTGATTTTTGATGCATAGCAGTATGATATAGTAATATAAATAGTTTTAAATGATCTAGTAGAGGAATATATTTATAATTTTCCATAAAATGATCTACTACTGCTCTGAAAAATCATTTAGATCTTACTTCAGAATGCTGAACGGATCATACAGAGGGAGAAAGTAAAACAATGAGAGTGTCATGGAACAAGAAGAAAGTAAGGTATCTGGACGAACACACTCTTGGTGTCCACTGCACATGGGCCAGCATCATGCCACGACACATGTCTGCAGCAAATATGCCTTCGACAGCTGACTAGCACACATGCTTACAAAACACAAAATTAATGCATTTATATCTTACTGCAAAGCTTGCCAACAAATTTGAAACATCTAATCATCACAGACTCACTCACACACACACAAAAACAATGTCAATTCTATAATATACTGCACTATTTATCAAGACAAAACAGAGGGTTAAAATAAAAAAAGGACAAATTGTTACAGAAAGAAGAAAAATGACAAAGGAAACAGAAATCCCAAAGCAAGAAGTAATTTTTTCCAACCACAAAGACCCTCTTTCCCCTTTAATATAACGCAAAGATTCCCCTATGCCGTTATTTTTTTCTCTCAAACACACACATGTGGATACATACAACAGAAAACAGCATGCATACAGACACAAAAATGTCCCACCTTCCAGGCATGACATGGCTCTATGTCCATTAGAGATTCCTGGAGATGTCAATCTCACTCCCGCGAGCGAGCCCATATCCAAATACACACACAGGCTCATGGGGAACATACACAAACTCACTGACACTCCCCTCTGTGTCTCTCTCTCTCTCCAACTCGCTCGTTCTCCCACCACATACACTCCCCCTTTCCCGTCATCTCAGTACCATCTCTTCCCTGTTTTTCTCTTTCCCTTGTTATCTCTCTCTTTCTCTGTACTTCCTACTTTTAAAGACATGTATGGACACATTTGGGCACTCATTCATGTGCACACTGATGTTTTAAAAACAAATTAACCCAACTGTTGCCCCATGTCTGAACATGTGTCCTTATTACAGTATGCCAAAAATAGTATGTATGATTGTAAATGCATTGACAGAGTATTGACAGCAGTCAGTCTTTCTCTGTACTTCCTACTTTTAAAGACATGTATGGACACATTTGGGCACTCATTCATGTGCACACTGATGTTTTAAAAACAAATTAACCCAACTGTTGCCCCATGTCTGAACATGTGTCCTTATTACAGTATGCCAAAAATAGTATGTATGTTTGTAAATGCATTGACAGAGTATTGACAGAGTTCATGAATCAATTTGATTTCAATTCACAAACTATGGATTTGATTAGATTCTGATCTCAAATCGATTCAATATCGATTTATATATCAGGTATAGTACATGCCAAGGGGTCCAGAATCCCTAGCGACTCCACTGCACATAGGTAGTTTTTACATAAACATAGGTAGTTTTTCAAGGTAGTTTTTACATAAACATTTGAATGATATATTATGTTGATACTTCAATCTGTTGCTGAAATATAAACATTTAAACAGTGGCTGTGTTAAAAAAACGTGTTTTTATAAATATTCTGTATTGAAGAATCAATATTTAATAACAAAAACAGATAAAAATTGAGTAATCAATAATGTCAATCCAGCCCTAGACAAAAAATATCTGGATGACCTACTGCTTGTGTCAAGATTTTTAGGAATGGTTCACCCAAAAATGAACAATATTCTAGTATTTCAATTGCTGGTAGATTGATGTTTTGAACATCAATTGATGTTTTTATAAGCTGTTTGGACTCTCATTCTGACGGCACCCATTCACATTGGTAAGCAAGTCATGTAATGCTAAATTACTCCAAATCCATCCCGAAGAAGAAACAAACTCTTCTATATCTTGGACGGCCTGAGGGTGATTTGGGTGATGTATTCCTCTAAGCATGCATCCCATTTTGCCGTTGCGTGAGATCAGGAGAGAAATCGTCATCAAATGCAGTATTGTCTGAATGTGAACATGATTTGAGATGCAGTTTTGCTTGTCCAATAATCATTTTTGTCCTGTTAAAAGCAAATACAAACACTTTACAGCACCGTTTAGTTTCAAAGGGTGTGCGCATTTGTGAAAGTTTTTAGACAGTCACCAGTTCTAGGACTGCTTACCCCCTTTTTGAACCACAATCACTTAATCCCTCAAAACACTGTGGCTGTGTTATTAAACCCAACAACAGCTAACAGCTGTCCCGGCTAGCCATTTCAGCATCAACCCCCTTCACAGACAGTCCTGTTTGTTTGTGACTGTGTGCCAAATACATGTGGTTTTATCACGCTGTGTGAAATACAGATTGAACGGCAGCTCAAAACACCCAACTGCTGCATGAGCATATGATACGCAAACTACAGCTCTTGGCTGGAAAAAGCAAGCCAGTGTCGTGCTAGTAAAGTTTTGATGGATGAAGATTGTAATGTTTAAATCTATCTAGAATTTTTTTTGTTTAAAAATAATTACATGGAATTGAAAAGCAGTGGCGGCTCGTCGGAGGAGGCAGGGGAAGCACAGCTTCCCCATAATTTTGAGGTGAAAATGGGAGGAGGACGATTTAATGTTAATAAAATTCCTGTGTGTACCACAATCAGCTTAAATGAACATGGATGGATGCAGCTTAGATTCGGGTCATTTACAGAAGCGAACACTATAACGTTCAGGTTTGATTACTATCATCATCATTACAGCAGAGCAGAGGGGCCAAAGGGAAATTACATCAGGTGGACTTAAAGCAAATTAGTGAGCACTGAAATGGAGAGCCCACAATAAGCCCGAAACCTATAAGGGTTCATTGATTTCCAATGGAAGAGTCAAATGACCTGGACACAGAACAGAAAAAAAAAAATAATGCTGACGTGGTTTCGGACAGAGACAAGTGACCAGTTAATAAGAAAAAAGGAACTCTTGTTTGAAAAAAAAAAAAGAATATTCAATTGCATTTAGAATTAATTTTATATTGCAAATTTAGCTGGAGCTTCTCGCTAATGCTAAGAATTAACAGTACAAAGACTAGTGACAGCGTTGCGAATGAGCTAAATGGTGACAAACCCTGACAGTGATATAAACCAGTGGGGGGGTGGGGGGTTAGGGGGGGCTCAGTGACCCTCCGGGGGGATTATTTAAAAAAAAAAAATAACAGCACCACCTCTCTTGTACGTATTCTTTGATATTCTGTGTTTCAGAGCAGCTCATGCCTTTTCTCATCACGCTGTGTGAAATACAGATTGAACGGCAGCTCAAAACACCCAACTGCTGCATGAGCATATGATACGCAAACTACAGCTCTTGTAATGATTCGGGGAGGAAGGGAGCCTTGGAGTAAAAAAGGTTGAGAACCACTGATATAAACCACATCTTCTTGGTAGGTGACAACAACAGGGTACTGTGGCAAGAGGAAAAATCAATGCCCACTAAAAGCCAAAACACAGCAAACAGCTCGAAAGTGTCCTACATACATGAATGAGAAATGTTTGGCTGTGTTTCTGTGGAACTGTAAGAGGTTACAGTTACTCTCAATTACATGCTCCATTAATATTTTGTGTTGGTTTGTGCCAGTAGCCCACAGGATATTGTGAAAGACTGGGTCAACATTACTATAGTTGGTCACCTCAGTCCAAATAAAAGATTGAAATCAATGTAATATTGAGATTAAGAGTTTAAACAATGTAACAGGTACAAAAACTACTGAATAATGTCAGGTGAATCAAATTTAGTTAGCTAGTTGCATTATTGTAGACTAGCTTGTTTTCCATTTTCTTTATCAACAAATTACTTTAATGTGTTTCAGTCAAAAAAAAAACACACACACAAAAAAAACACCTACCATTGAGGCCTATACTAAAACTGTCCTTTCTACACCATATTAAAACGTTGTGGGTCAAGTAATTACAATTACATTTCAGAGCAGTTCAAGTCAGCAAGTCATTTTTATAATATCACATGAAAGAAGTAAATGCGGTCAAACTGAGGAAGGAGCACAATTACAAGTTTAGCTGGCTTTTATTTATCTTCTTAAAAATTTCTTAAATGCACTACAAATTGCTTTGGATAAAATCATTTGCCAAATGGGTAAATGTTTAATACTGACACCTAGTGGCCCACAAATGTGCCAAAAACAGCATTTTATACAATGATTTATGAATGAGAGACTGATGTTGACTTACCTGAGTGTCACAAACAGCAGCCCATCACAAAAAGCACATAAAGAACAGAGACAGAAAGAAAAAAAGTAAGATTTAAATGCCGTAGTCCAATGCAGTTTTCAAAGTCTGGGTAACATTCACCTCAATTAACAATTCAGCAGACTCTTGTGATGGTGTCTTCAGAATATGCTCTGGAAGGAGCAAAACTCCAAAAACCCCGCAAAAAAAAACACACACACAAAAAAAACACCTACCATTGAGGCCTATACTAAAACTGTCCTTTCTACACCATATTAAAACGTTGTGGGTCAAGTAATTACAATTACATTTCAGAGCAGTTCAAGTCAGCAAGTCATTTTTATAATATCACATGAAAGAAGTAAATGCGGTCAAACTGAGGAAGGAGCACAATTACAAGTTTACCTGGCTCTTATTTATCTTCTTAAAAATGTCTTAAATGCACTACAAATTGCTTTGGATAAAATAATTTGCCAAATGGGTAAATGTTTAATACTGACACCTAGTGGCCCATAAATGTGCCAAAAACAGCATTTTATACAATGATTTATGAATGAGAGACTGATGTTGACTTACCTGAGTGTCACAAACAGCAGCCCATCACAAAAAGCACATAAAGAACAGAGACAGAAAGAAAAAAAGTAAGATTTAAATGCCGTAGTCCAATGCAGTTTTCAAAGTCTGGGTAACATTCACCTCAATTAACAATTCAGCAGACTCTTGTGATGGTGTCTTCAGAATATGCTCTGGAAGGAGCAAAACTCCAAAAACCCCGCAAAAACCCGTCTTTCGGATGAGACGTTAAACCGAGGTCCTGACTCTCTGTGGTCATTAAAAATCCCAGGATGTCCTTCGAAAAAGAGTAGGGGT
>NW_015661612.1:315689-322629 GCF_001515625.1 Sinocyclocheilus rhinocerous | reverse complement strand
AGTAATATTGGTGTCTCCTCTCCACCAATAAACTGGTGTGTGGTGGGCGTTCTGGCGCAATATGGCTGCCGTCGCATCATCCAGGTGGATGCTGCACACTGGTGGTGGTTGAGGAGACCCCCCCCTTATATGTAAAGCGCTTTGAGTGCCCAGAAAAAAAGCGCTATATAAATGTAAGGAATTATTATTATTATTAAAACTAAGCAATAAATAACAACTTATTTTGAGATTTTAGAAGTATGAGCAATGATAAACAACACTCTAAGGGGCACATAAATTAAAGGTGAAGTATAGATAGCACGGTCGAAACACCTTAAGAAATTTTCGAGCGTCGTTTCTATGACAGTTGTCAGCGATTCCTCCACTGCTGAAGTGTCAGTGCTAAGACAAAAAATAATAATTGATAATAAAAAATAATAAATCACTTCAGTAGTGAATTAGTTTGCACTCAATCCAACGTGACAAGATAAAAAGATTGCGTATCGCTAAATAATGTCAAGAAACACGTCTTTCTATTGAACTGTCTACACAAAATGCGGACGACACAAACACATCTCAACCAGTGAAATCCGGTTCACAACAAATGACTCTTATGAGTCGGTTCTTTTAATGAATCGTTCAAAAGACTCACTTATTTGCTCAATCCACCAGAGCAGATATTAATCAATTTTTGCTTACCGAGAGCTCGTTAATTCTGACTGGTTGTGTGGTAACGTTACTGACCCTCCGCTAACCCGTGCTGTCATGTTTCCTTCACGCGCCTGTATCGCCGCTGTCAATCATGAAATAAGAAGCGATCACATTAAGAGAATTATGTCAGGAATTACATAATATCTCGATTAACCATGCTTTTATAACGTTATAGTCATCACAGTATCTGATGGAAGGCTATCTATGTGAAACTGGGCAAACTGTGTAATGGAGAGTATTCAGAAGCTAAACGAATCAAGCTTATTTATGAAGAGAAAAGACTCATTGCTTGCATTAAAAAAAAAAAAACTAATTTATGATGCTTGATTCTGCATTAATAAGAGCGATATTAGCAAACAACCAAACCCACATGACCTTAACTATTTTAACAAAATCAACTCATCAATTAATCCACAAGCATCAAAAGCACAGATTTTGACCCAAGGCTGTCTTCGGGACAGACATTTCTCTCCAGCAGGCATGTGAGCCTGTCCCAGGGAGAATCAGGACAGCCACACAATCAGTCAATTCATTGCCATAGCAACTGGCAAAAACATCCTGTCGCTGGGCAACCCACACTCCGAAATTATGGGTCTACTACAAGGGCCTGACAGCCCAAAATTATAGGATGCATTTAAATAAAGAATGCAGGAGCAGCAGTTAGGGCAGTTTAATTAGGTTTGCATGTACCAGCGTAGGTGCCAAAAGAATAAATATATGTTTTAAATTTAGAAGCTTGTATGCTTGTTAACATCAAGATTTTAACATAGACTTGAAATGTAGGTGATTTTGGAGAAATTTCCTGTATTGTTTCCTGCTTTGGAAAAGTAGTGTTTTTCCTGCTATGCCTCGGGAAAAGCACTGGGCATGCATGTGTGTCTGAATATAGTTTATTTATTTAAATTGAATATAGTTTATTTAAATTGTGAAGCATAACAAAAAAAAAAACAGTTTAATTTTTCAAATGAAAAAGTGTAGTCTTTAATTTGACATCATAAAAATTACACACATAATAAATATATAATGTACAGGAAAAATACTGTTTAAATGCTTTAAACGCCAATGTTTTAGCTGGATGTTCATGTTTTTTTTTTAATGTTACTACTTGTTTCAGAACGTTCGGAGAACATACAAAAGTAACATTCCCATAATGATAAAAATGGTAAATGATGGAACGTTCATATAAAAAAAATATTTTTAAAACAATTAAAAAAATGGATGTTCAGACAACATTCAGAAATAACAGTTCCATAATTTAATGGGAATGTTAACAAAATGTCCTTAGAACATATTTTTCTTAGCTGGGGCTTGCCATAGCATGCCAATTGCTCAATTGTTGAAAAAAAGGAGTGTCATTTGATAGATAATATCTGGTTTATGACTTTACACAAAACAATTCAGAACTCTGCACAAATGCACTGCTATGAAAATAACATGCACCAGGTATTTGCACAGGTCACAAACTATGTAAACCCACGTTGCCATTAATAAAGCATCACTATGCTGGAAATGCACTCATGCTGGAAGAGAAATGAATAGGCAAATCTGTTCTACAAAACATCTGATTGTCAAAAGTCATGCCAAATAGAGCGTGGGAGTCAACAGAGTCAGCAGTGACAGCTGAGGAAAGACTAATCTTACTCCACCGAGTCCAGCGCTGGGATCACCCCTACAGTAACTTTACTCTACCCTGATAGAATATCTCATTAGAACCAGCATAGAGTTACAGCTGCACTCCAAAACCGCATACACACACACACACACACACACACACACGTTTAAACAAGCCAACCAATAAACAAGTCTACAGAGATACCAGGGTGGAGTTTCTGCTTTCATGCAGGAGTGGCAGATTTGTCATTTGATTTACAAAGCAAACTATGTGCCACTGGACATTTAGACCAACACAAAGAGATATGCATGAGACTGATGTGATCAGCTGTTGGTAATCGGTTTCAGTCTCACCCTAGAAAAATTAAAACCTGAAAGATTTCATTGATACACATTTGGTTTCATACAAACTTCTTTTAACATAAGTACATTAAAACCACTAACAATTCTTAGCTAAAAACCCCTGAACCCAACAAGTAATTCTGCTCACTTACCTCAACTCAAATTAATGCAGACGTTATTTTAATTTAAAAGGTAAAAATAAAAGTTAATTCGGCCCATTCAATGAAAGAGCATTAAGACATTCAGTCTCAGGGCTGAACAGCTGTGTCTGACGGATTGACCACAGCAGGCACAATGAGGGCATCTTTGCCCTTGCATCTGCACACACACACACTTAGCATGGGCTCTCACACCCGTATCGCCACCAGTCAGTGACATCACCCATTTACGCAGACTCATCTTAAGTTGCTTTAACTGTTTTCTAGCACTCTCTTCCAATTTCCTAACTCAAAGCCCTCTGGTCAACTCTCTCTACTCCAGCCCTACAGGCCTCACTTAACCTGTCGATAAGAAAGATGTGTTAACAGCTCAAACAAAGACAAACCTGCAATAAAAAAGACAGTGACCTAATTTCTCCCTCCTTGTAAACAACTTACTCTCTCACTTCCTGCAAGAGCAATAAATCCAAAGACAATAGAGGAATCTACTAGCTGTTAAACCCGACATGTCATGGAGCAATTTGATCACAGTTTACTATATACAGCTAATACATACAGTAGTATGATAACATTTGAATGAACCTTTTAAGCTTTACAGGAAGTATATTTCTAAAAGGGACAGTAAGTGTATACTGTGCATTGTCTATAAAAAATAATGAATTTACTTGAAAAAAAATTATTTATTATTTTTATATACATAAAAATAATTGAACATTTATTTCCCAAAATATGTCATTGCAACATTATTTTACTTAATGCAACATATAACAGTTACAATGAGTAATTTCAAATGAAACTGACATGCTTTAACGTGTTTGGAATTTGTAATTAACAGAATTTTCCTAAATATTTTATAATTATTATGCATGCAGTTTTTATGATGCCATATTAATGTTGAGACTACATTTCTAAAATTGAATAAAACATTTTAACGGATTAAACATTTGTCACACTGTAGGATTTAAATGAACCACAAAAAGGTGATTTAAATGTGATTAAAACTACTTTAGATACGTCATTTTAAAATATACACTTTCCTTAAACATTTCTGATCAAAGGTTTGGGGTCGATAAGATTTAAAAAAAAAATTGTTTAATTACATTGATCAAAGTGACAGTAAACACAGTTTTACATTATTACAAAATTCCGTTTTAAATAAATTCTGTTCTTTTCAAACTTTCCTGTTTGATCCTGAAAAACATGTATTACGCAGCACAACTGTTTTCTACATTGATAACCAACCCTCTACATTGCGAGTAAATCACTCGCATATGCGACTAAATCTTACTCTGGGCGACTAAATAATGTCTAACATTAGCCATTGGCTAATAAATTCTTAGATTTTACACGCCAGTATGTGTGTTACAGGCGTTCAACACAGATTTTCACTCGATAAACACGCTGACTGAGCGCTTGAGAGTTTCACTCTCCGTCAAGCGATCTGTACTATTTGGATGCGCTCAATGGATCATGTCATGTACTCAATGGATGCGCAGTATGTAGCACGCAGCGCACCGGTATTTGAAGTGCCGTAAACTAGTGTGAAGGCGCACGACTCATTTAGGTTAAAAAGTGTATAACTATCTGTATATAAAAACAATCAAAGTCTATGTAATGTCCCCATTTAGATAGCTAAGTAAACGTGTGTGTGTTTGTGTGTGTGCGTGTGAGTGTTTGTGTTTGTGTGTGTGTGTGAGTGAGTGAGTGAGATTGTGTTTGTGTGTGTGTGTGTGTGTGTGTGAGTGAGAGAGAGAGAGAGTGTGTGTGTGTGTGTGTGTAAAATAGTATATCAGTCTGGCGAGTAAACAAAAAAATGTACTAGCCAATGGCGATTATATTGCCAAGGTGTGCGTAGAGGGTTGATAACAATAAGTAAAGTTTCTTGAGCACTAAATCAACATATTAGAATGATTTCTGAAAGATCATGTGACACTGAAGACTGGAGTAATGGCTGCTGAAAATTCAGCTTTGCCATCAAAGGAATAAATTACATTTTAAAATATTTTACAATAAAAAAACGGTAATGATAAATTGTAATAATATTTCACAATATTACTTTTTACTGTATTTCTAATCTAATAAATGTAGCCTTGGGGAGCATAAAAGACTTCAAAACCATTAAAAAAAATCTTACCAACCCTAAAATTTTGAACGGCAGTGTACCTTATTACACTAATTTTCCATTACATTAAAGAGGAGACCTCAGGAGCCTTTCAGATCTCTGACCACAAATTACACAAGCTCACACACACACACACACCGTGTATCCTCACCTATATAGTGCTGGGGCTCATACACCCAGTCATCATCATCTTCATCCACTCCATGTGGAGTGTTGGAGTGTCTATGGAGGCTGTTCTGGCTGCGGAACAGTTTACGGGTCTGCTGTGACAGCGAGGACACGCTTAGCCAGCTGAGAGCGCGGGAGATCGGGGCGGCCTTTTCTGCCTTCTCTCTGTCCCTCCCAAAAGACCCAGAACGCTTGTCCCTCATCATACCCTCTTTAAAAGCAGGGGATAAGATCGAGGTCACTTAAAAGCACAAGAGTTCTGTTCGCACTGTTCCTCATGAGTCTGGGATCAAAAGCAGAACTACATCACACAGTTTATGCTTAAAGATCATGAAGTGATTGGGTTTTAAATCCATGAAGCTCCAGCGAAATGAAAGAATGTCTGCTCTCCAATTAATGTCCCACAAAATGAAATTCACTGGCCCATATCCACAGGTGTCTTTGCAACCTGGATGACAATTTTCAGTATTTTTTGCCTACTATATAGAAAAAAACCTCCACTGTGTGTCCTGGAAATCCCAACATGAGTACTGCAGACCACAAGCAGTGGTTAATTAACTCAAGCAGCAGCCTGGAAAATCTCCGGTCTTCCCCCGACGTCCACCAGGAGACACGGTGCAGTTTAAAAGCCACACCACTTTGACAAAAAGACCAGTTTTTTGGTGAGCACCTGAAGTTGCAGCTGAAGAAAATCAGGCTCAAGAAGGTTTAACATTCAGTTTTAGTACTTTTAAATGCCCCTATTATAAAGACCAGTGATTATCTTACAACACCCATGTGACACTGATCTAAACACACCTGGAAAAACATCACCAGAGTAAGTTTCATAAATGAAGATGGATGAGCTCAAAAGTCATTAGCCGGTAACAGGATCAGGTGCTTCTGTCGCCGTGGACCGTGTTATCTCCCCGCCGCTGTGTACAGCCACCACCGGATACTCTTCCTGATTACTGACACTGACTACACAAGGGTGTTTGTCACTCACCTGGGACTTCAACACACATGGGCATACAATCAAAGTCAGTCCTGCAGAGTGCCAGACCAGGCGTTCCCCTGATCTCTTGGTGACAGTTGTCCAGATACAGCACCCACATACACTGACTGTGGGATTGAAAGTTTAGAATTACAAACAACTAGAGTGCTGGTGAAATATGACCTTAAAGCAGCCCCAACCACTCTCTTACTCCTCTCTGATCTCTCCCTCTGATCTTTGCCCCTCCCCTCCAGTCGCACGGCAACCACAGAAGGGCTACTGGACTTTCCACTCCTCTTCCTCCTCTGGGTTTCCCTCCCTCCTTCTCTTACTATTCTCTAAGACAGAGCCTTCAAACCGGAGTACAAAGAAAAAAATATTTTACAAAATATATCTTACCAGTAAGGAAAAACAAATATGCATATAGTTGTGTGATTTTGTTTTAGCTGATCTTTCTTTATAAAACAAACAAACAAACAAAAGTTGGCACACCATAGGCTCCAAAAATGCAAAACAATTTAATAATGGACTTCACACATGGTAACGTTTCCTTGGAAACTGTACCTTGTGTGAAGTCCATTATTAAATTGTTTTGCATTTTTGGAGCCTATGGTTTGCCGACTTTTGTTTGTTGATAAACACCTTTATGATTGTATTATTTTTTTTATTATTTTATTCAGCAAGGATTAATTAAATTAATAAAAAGTGACAGTAAAAGCATTTACTGATTTATAAAAGCTATAAGATTTATATTTCAAATAAATGCTGTTCTTTGGAACTTTATATTTGTCATTCACTGAATCTTGAGAAAAAAAGTACCAATGTTTCCATAATATTAAGCAGCATAACTGTTTTCAACATTGATATTGTTTCTTG
>NW_015661612.1:281502-313807 GCF_001515625.1 Sinocyclocheilus rhinocerous | reverse complement strand
AAGATAGAACACACAATTCCCACAACCAATAGCGACTGTCAAAATGGCTGAAAAACTAAATTCAAATTTTTTACTTAAATATTATCAAAATTCGAATTATATTCGAATTTAAAAGGCATAAATATATATATATATAAAAAAGCTTTTGGCTTCTCTCCTGAGGCCACAAGAGGGCGCATCGAGCAAAATATTATGCACGTTTCTTCAAAGCGTAATAAAATAACACAACTATCTTTGAAAAAAAGATATGCATAATTTTTAAAAACCATATATAATTAATAAAGTTGCTTAAACAATAAGAAAAAAAACAGCACCATGCATGTAGACTATGTATAGTTTAATACAAAGGACCGAAAACCAATCACAAAGAGTAGGCTACTTTCTTCATTTAAAAACATGACATACAGTGGAATGGGGAAAAACCGCTATAATGTCTTTAGACATGTTTTTTCGCTGTGTACAGCCACCACCGGATACTCTTCCTGATTACTGACACTGACTACACAAGGGTGTTTGTCACTCACCTGGGACTTCAACACACATGGGCATACAATCAAAGTCAGTCCTGCAGAGTGCCAGACCAGGCGTTCCCCTGATCTCTTGGTGACAGTTGTCCAGATACAGCACCCACATACACTGACTGTGGGATTGAAAGTTTAGAATTACAAACAACTAGAGTGCTGGTGAAATATGACCTTAAAGCAGCCCCAACCACTCTCTTACTCCTCTCTGATCTCTCCCTCTGATCTTTGCCCCTCCCCTCCAGTCGCACGGCAACCACAGAAGGGCTACTGGACTTTCCACTCCTCTTCCTCCTCTGGGTTTCCCTCCCTCCTTCTCTTACTATTCTCTAAGACAGAGCCTTCAAACCGGAGTACAAAGAAAAAAATATTTTACAAAATATATCTTACCAGTAAGGAAAAACAAATATGCATATAGTTGTGTGATTTTGTTTTAGCTGATCTTTCTTTATAAAACAAACAAACAAACAAAAGTTGGCACACCATAGGCTCCAAAAATGCAAAACAATTTAATAATGGACTTCACACATGGTAACGTTTCCTTGGAAACTGTACCTTGTGTGAAGTCCATTATTAAATTGTTTTGCATTTTTGGAGCCTATGGTGTGCTGACTTTTGTCGAGCACCCAATTTTGAGCATTTTTTGCCATTGATGTGCGTGCTTTGGTTCTGTCTTAGCTGATTTTTCTTTGAAATATACATATGTTCAAATTATCCTTATATTAATTAGCTCTGTAAGAACTTAAGCAAATAATATTTCATACACAAATTACATTATTAATGATTTTTTTAAAGGCAAATATGTAGCTTCTTTATTTACTGTATAAACACATGCTGTACAAAAACATAAACACATTATAAAAAAAGCTTAAAATATAATAGAAATAAATTAAAATGAATATAAATTATTGTTTTATTTATTTTAATTATATATTTCTACTAAATACTGAGCATTTTTCAGTTTTTCTTTTTTAATAAATCTGCAAAGATGTCAACAATTCTGTGTTTTTCTGTCAATATGGGGTGCTGTGTGTACATTAATGAGGAAAAAAAATTAACTTAAATGATTTTAGCAAATGGCTGCAATATAACAAAGAGTGAAAAATTTAAGGGGGTCTGAATACTTTCCGTACCCACTGTATATATTAGCTGCATGTTTTTCTTCATAATAACTCATTTATTTTCATACACATTTTTTATAGGCTACATGAAAATATGTATTTTAAATTTATATTTTATTTATATTTATATTTTATGACTGTTGTCCCCTCACAAGACAATCATCATATTTAGGGGTCTCTCCCATTAAGGAGCTAAACTTTAAAAACAACAAATACAACCCTGCCAAGGAAGTCTGATCCTGACTTTCCTTACAGGCTAAAGACTTCCTGACCAACACGTCCATTTGCTTTGACCTGTACACAATATTGAGGACCAGCGGATCAGCCTGCTAGACCAGCCCAGACCAGAACATCCAGCTAACCACGCACAAACTATGCCAGTGGCGTGTGAAGGAAGAAAACACTGGAATGAAAGCAAAAGAGGTGTTTTGTGTAGGCAAACACACAAACATTAACACACAGCCCGCAGGCAAAGGAAATGAGGGGTTGAGAGATCTGCAGGTACTTAAATAATTCCATGGAATTAGCATGGCACATACCTAAAAAATAATACCATGGTATTTGTTGTTAGCTGTCTTTTGTATTTTCTCAATACCATAATCTGAATGCACGAGTGTATGTGTGTATGTGAACATGTAAAGCAGTTCTGTGGTTTGTGTAAATTTATCTGTCTAACCACAGTGAAAATCCCAAATAGACTTCCTTCTATTTACGACAGAATGACCAGTCAGTGTCCATCCAACTTCAACACACGGCTACATAGTAAGATCAATCAGGTTGTTTGACTTTCACATGGGGAATAGCAAACAAATTCAGGTCGTAAATATACAGAGTGTGTAATTAATGATTAGACTTTCACCCCTGCAGCAGCCTGCGACACAGTGCTCCAATTGTCCTAGACAACCTCCATACATTCACACAGCAAGATGTAATAATAAACAGCCCTTCTCATAAAACACACAGCTAGACGATCCAACCTTTATCCTCAGCACTGCAATCAGCAGCCCTCCACGCCTTCACCGCCGTTAATAATTCACCAGGGCCAAGCGCCCCACTGCTGAGATAAAACATACAATCAATCTGGAATAAAGACACATAGTCTGACCAACAGCTTCTGCATTTACCAAAACTAGCTAATTATGTTATGTACAGCAAAAATAGCTTGCATAAAAATAGCTTTACATAACATACAGCAGCAATCTGATCGAATAGCATTAAACAAAAAGGTAAAATGCTTAAAAAAAATTAATTAAGCATACATTATGCAAATATACGAATATAAATGCTTATACCTAAGCAAACTCAATTTTACAATTCAATTTTTCTTTCAGGTAAACTACTGACACAGCAAAGCAAAAAACAAAATCTTGCTTAATAAATTAAAGTGTTTTGAGTTATTGCAAACTACAGCTTATTACTAAGGTTCTGCTAGTCTAACAAGGTTTCTATTTTATTATATTTCAAAATGTAATTTATTCCTGTGATGGCAAAGCTAAATTTTCAGCAGCCATTACTCCAGTCTTTAGTGTCACATGGTCTTTCAGAAATCATTCTAATATGCTGATTTGGAGCTCAAGAAACATTTCTTTTTATTTTGTAGAAACCATGAAACCGGTACAGTTTTCATGATCCTTTGATGGATAGGAAAGTTCAGAAGAACAGCATTTATTTGAAATAGAAATCTTCTATAACATTATAAATATAAAGTGATAATTTCTTTTATTTAAAAAAGTACACATAATGCATCCTAGTTAATAATTAACAATTATAACTAATATGAAGTTATTAATAATTTTAACTAATATGAAGATATCTCCATCTTCCCTCTTGAGTACAACGCTTTTTACTACCACAATAAAGCAAGAGTTCATTTTTTGCATACACAGCTTTCATTGACCAATATGTGTACTTGCACAGAGTATGTTTTATGGACTCATTGTCCATTACAACA
Organism: Sinocyclocheilus rhinocerous; assembly: GCF_001515625.1. Taxonomy (NCBI): domain Eukaryota; kingdom Metazoa; phylum Chordata; class Actinopteri; order Cypriniformes; family Cyprinidae; genus Sinocyclocheilus; species Sinocyclocheilus rhinocerous. The sequence continues at coordinate 310,214 of NW_015661612.1, read as the reverse complement.
GCCAATCAGCAGCATGTGTCTGGAGTTAAAATGGGACTGATGCTACAAATGTTTTGCTTGTTGCAGGAACATGGTGAACCACTGACACGCTTGTGGTGCGCTGCTGTTGACACAGAAGGTCAGAGAGGAAACCTGAGCAGTGTTCTGAAGGAAGACTTGTCATGAATCTGTGCACATTATCATTAACCCAAAAATAGGGGGAGGAGGCATAGTTTTCTCCACCCGTTCAACACCTTCACATGCTCTGAGCATTCTCCTTAAAAACGGGTAAAGGCTTCACATTCACATTTGGCTTTGCAAGCACTCAAGATAAGTCAACACTATGGATGTGACACCAGTCTTTTTTAAATTGTCAAAGAAATAAAGAAAGAAAAATATAAATAAAGAATAAAAATCTAAAAAATACAGTTAAAAAATGAAATAGACTATAATTCAGACTAAAATTGATCTAAAAGTGTCTCTCACATTTACATTCATTTAGTTAGCAAACAACACTTTTCCTCCACGTTCTGCTTGGAGATCTTTGGAAGCCACGAAGCTGGCAGAGCGCTGAGGAACCATTTTATTTAAGCTTTAAAATGTAAGCGATTACCAAGATGCCAAGGAAAGGATTTTATTGTGCGGTCCCCACATTTTTATGAGTTGGGTTTATTTGTCCTCGTGAGTATGAATATATATATATAGTATAGTATAGTATAGTATTTCAGTCTGGCGAGTAAACAAAAAAATTTACTAGCCAATGGCGATTCAATTGCCAAGGTGTCCGTAGAGGGTTGTAAAATCTATGCGTGTATGTGTATTTGTGGGTGCATTTGCTTATGTGGGAGAATATTGCAAAATGTTTGTTCAATTCAATATGGTCTGACCACCAAATTGTCTATGCTGAAAAGATGGATACAATGAAGGAAAGAAGCACTGAATAGAAGGAGAGGAGAACAGGAAGAAGCCGTTAAAGATAAGTAGACAAGTATAAGCTATCAGTGCTCTCATCACTTCTTTCTCTGTTCCTATTCACAGAAAGATCATGAGATGACCCATAACTAACAGAACCCTCCGGGTGACCTCTGACCTTTGGCTCCCATGAACCTGAGAGGCTGGCCATCACCTCCAGAACAAGGTCCCGCAAATACTTGTTGACCCATGATGACCTCCACAACACATTCCTCTCTCTCTCTGGTATGCTGCACAGGAATGAACGAAGGAACTCTATCATCTTTAGTGTAAACCTGCTCTGTCTCTGCACGCAACAACTCTTCAGCTGTGAAATCAAACACACACACTCCACCAGGCCTGTTCTGCGAAATATGAGCCAGTTGATCAATACACTTTACTACTGATCATAACGTCCTCCTTGGTCAATATATCAGTAAACAAGACACTAAAATGTAATCCAGCATTCTATTCTATTGTCATGCGCACCTATTCAAACCTTGGGCACACCTAAAGATTTTTTATTAGTAGTATTTTTTTTACATTTCAGAATGATTGTAAAAGAATAAAACAACCAAAAAGAAATTTACACAGATCAAAATATCACAGAAGAATAAATTCAGTTAACTGTGTCCACACTTGGTGACTTGTGGTGTAATAAGACTTAATTAGATTTAAGTGTTTTCTTGCTAAATAGCAATTGTTTCAGCGTGTGAAATATTTCTGATGACACATGATGCTTTACAGCATATTGTGTCACTCATTATAAGCTAGGTTGTGCATGTAATTAAATTATAAAAGAGAATGTAAGAGACTTCTGACCCCAAACTTTTGAACGTTAGTGTGACACACAAGTGTGGTCTGTCAGTTTTCAATAAACTTTATTTTCAATGTTATTATTCATAGTGTAGAGCCACCATTAACATCCCTTCTCAGACTAAAACATGCCACTTTGTTCATGAGCAAATGGGTTTATAGAATGCCCACTATAACAGAGGCTGGCATGCAGGTGCTCTACAGGATGTGTGTCCATGAGTGTGTGTTTTTCCAAGCATGTCTCTGTGCGTGTGTGTTATGAAACCAAAAGCCATAAAACACCCCAAAAAAGTTTGCTTTTATTGTTTCTGAGTCACTCTGTCCTAAGACTTTGGTCAGCATGGAAAGCAGTGGTATATTTAGACAAATGTTATTGTCATTAAAGGGATAGTTCACCCAAAAATGAAAGATTTGCCATCATTTACTATTTTAATCTTGACCCTTATGTAGTACAAAACTGTATAAAAAGTAAACAAAAATATTTAGTTTAAGAATGTCAGTAACCAAGCAGTTTTGAATGACCATTGACTTCCATTGCATGGACAGACAACAACAACAACAACATTCTTTTATGTTTCACAGAAGAAAGAAAATCATACAGGCTTGGAACAACATGAGGGTGATTAAATGATGACAGAATCTTTTAGTGAACGATCTCTTTAAATCAGACAGCATTCTCTGTCCTCGGCCCTGAAAACTCTTCCAGCTAGCTGATAACTGGGAGGAAGTATCATGACTGGGATGAGAGCCGTGTCTCTCCTGAGAGGGTGTCAGGGCCCCCAGGAGGATGTTTCCTGGTAACAGAGCTCAGTGTCTGCTGAGGACAAGCCCTGCTTCTCCACTGCTTTCTCTAAGTACTTCTAATTAGGGTTGGGTACCGTTCACATTTTAACCGGTACGGTACCGGTATCGATACCTGAATTTCGGTGCCGGTACCCAACGGTACCCTTTTTCGGTACTTTACTCTCTGTGTAATTACAAAAACATTTATTTCAGTGAAAAAATAAGTCCAAAAGTCTCAATTTCAACATTTTGAACAATAGGGCCCTACAAATTTTTCTTTATTTCTTTTCTTTTTTTTCCCCACAGAAATTCTTGTTTTAATTTTTCTGAAAATCAAATGATGGCATAAAACATTTATTTTAAATCAAATGAAAATTAAACCCTTTTATTTTTTGGCAAACAAACTGAGGTTTACTTTTGAAATTAATACATGGAAGAAAAATTGTGTGAATATTCCTTTAAAACATTTTTTAATAGGCTAATAATTGTATAATTTTTTTCTACAATTAAGTGATTAATCTGGTTGTAATATTTATTTTATCATTTAATTGTTTTATTTAAATTTGATAGAAAATTGAATATTTAAACACGTACATTATACTTTACAAAAGTAATACAAGAGTAATATATTCCTGTTACATGTTAAACCGCACTTTTATTTTGACAGGTTGCCATGAAGTTTCTGTGTGCATACAGTATGATAAATGTAACCACACTTCAGAACATTTCGGCTTGCCCTGTGTGTTGTTTGAACGAGTTGCAGGGGTGACATCACGTCACAGGGTCTCTCTTTCTCTCTCTAGCGTATGCGCCCAGATGCGTTCTCAGGTATTGAAATTTGGCACCGATTGATTTAACGTGAATCGGTACTCGGTAGTACCGACGCAATTCGGTCGGTACCCAACCCTACTTCTAATATAACAAAAAGCAAGAAATATAATAGTATAGTTTTTAACGCCACTTTATTGAGTTCATGAATTATCTCTTGCGATGTTCAAACCTGCGACCTGCAAAGACCTTTTACCATAGATAATTTGAGCTGAAATTCTACCTCTGCTTGATAATTTTAGTTCAAACAATTCAAAATAATTCAATAAATTGGTATCTCTTATCAATAAGGTTCCATTTGTTAATATTAGTTAACTGCATTAGTTAGCAAGAACTAACAATGAAAAATATTTGTAAAGCATTTATTACACATAGTTAATGTTAATTTCAACATTTACTAATTTACTATAACATTATCAAAAGTTTTATCCGTTAAAATTATTTCATGGACTTGAGTTAACATGAACATATTACGACAAATACAAATGTATTACTGATTGTCAGTTGATGCATTACTATTATGTCCATATAGTCATAACACTCATGAGCCTGCATGTTTAGACACCGAACACTAGGGGGCGGTACAATGTTTAAAATGCTGCATGTACGATGTAACAGGGCCAAAAGGACACAGCTCTTTCCTCTAAACTACAGACTAAATTAAGCATGAAAAGACTCTGCTGGCTGCTGCATGAGATAAAATATGCATTATCAAATTCATGTTTTTCATGTGCATTAGCAAAGGCATCTAACTTTTACATAAATAATACTGATAATTGTCATATAATATCATAAGAATTTACTTAGCCAGTTATTTAAACCCAAATCTAACTAAAAATGCTAATGCACTCTTTCCAAAAGAATCCTAGTAAAACCTATTACAACCAGCCCAAACATGTTATAGCAAAAAGTAAGGCAGGTGTTGACCCCTCACCCATGAACAGTGACCCCTGCATGCTCAATGTGGGGTGGAGGATGTTGACGTTTCAGTGAATAGAAACAAAAGCCATCTAAAACCAGTAAGATGGCCTGATAGAGTCCGCTCTAAAACACGAGAGTCTTTATCAGGGAGCTTAAACTCCCTAATGACTAATGCACGCAGACAAACACAACACAGGCCTTGTGCACACACACTCACGTTGGCTCACAATGAAACAACCTAGAGGACATGCTAGCTAAAGCACAGGAAAGCGTGAAACTAACCGACAAAAATAAAGATATTGATACATAGTATAAATGAGTAGTTCTCAAATGGAGGGTCACACACGCAGAAATGAGTTGTGGACAGCAGGGGTAAAATGCAACTAATCATATAATCATGCATAGTTAAAATAACTTCAGTTTGTCTCATATCTTCAGTCGTCACATCACGTTGACCTCAAAGATTTATGTCCAGTCAGACTTTTTAAGCCAATTTAGACATTTAAAGCTATAAAGAAAATGCAAGAATGAGTATCATGGAAGAGTTGTATATATATGTATGTATTATATACTAATGTATATAATTTGTTAGCAAAACCTCTCTTTAGAGTCATTTAAAAAACAACGATTATAAAATAGATTACAAAAGATTTTGTAATCTTTTTTAAACATTATAGTCTCTTAAGATCACCAAGGCTGCATTTATTTGATCAAAAACACAGTAAAACAGTAATATTGTAAGATATATTTCAATTTAAAATAGCTGTTTTCCATTTTGATATATTTTAAAATGTGATCCTGTGATGGCAAAGCTGAATATTCAGCAACAATTCTTCAGTATCACACGAAACTTTATAAATCTAATGTAATATAATATGCTGATCTGGTGTTCAAGAAACATTTCTTATCAATGCTGGAAATGGTTGTGTTGCTTAATTAATAATTTTTGGAAACCATTTCACAATTCTTTGAGGAATAGAGAACAGCATTTATTTGACTTCTTTTCTAACAATGTAAAAGTTTTTTACTCTCAATTTCTATCAATTTAATGTATCCTTGCTGAAAAATTATAAAAATAAAAATAAATAAAATAAGAAATAACCCAAAACTTTTGAATTGGTTGTGAAATGTAGAGTTACAGATTGGGTAATTCTATAGTATTTCATTTATTAATGAATTTAAAACTAGGAAGAAAATTATAAACAAATTACAATGTATGTCTATGGCATGTCCTGGTTTAGATGGCAATGTAAATGTTTGTGTGCGCGTCTGACGGAGTGATGTGACGTGGGGGTGATGTCTAGATTCCATCTGTTCTTCGGGTCATCCTGTCGGCAGCCCTTTCCTCTTCCTGTAAGTGTGTGTCATGTCACAACAGAGTGGTTTTGCTTACGTTAGTCACTGGTGGGATGCACTGCTAAAGGGAGGGAGAGAATGAAAGGAAGGAAAGGAAAAAGAGAAGTGTCATCTGTCCAGAAGTGCTGCTCGGCTCCTTGTTCCTCCTTTTATCTTGCCATCCTGGAAAAAGAGGAAGCTGTAGGCTACTGTGAGAGTGGTCGTATGTGACCCTTCACATATCCTCTGTATGTTACGCATATAAAGGTCAAAGAAACCCCAAATACCGTTCAAGATATCAGCTTTAAAGATCTTGACAATGTCGGGCCTTTGAGTGTGTGACTTTCTGCTTTTTTTTTGTTCAGTTCCCAGCAACTCTATCCTACCTTTCTTTCATGCTAGCACTAATGTATTACAACATCAATCACACACAGTATAGCTAGAGATATTACTCATTAGCAGAAGTCATCTGCTCCACCCTGATCCACAATATTAGTCACACTGGCAGCTGGCCTGTGTGTGTGTGTGTAGGTGTGTTTTAGAAGCATGCTGTTGAACAAGTTTTAAAAGTTCAAGCCACAAGGTTTGTGACAGTGCATGCTTTACTGAATTCATACTAAATAGAAAATGTGTAGCTCATTTTAAATTCATAAATATTGAGTGTTAAAATGTTAAAAATTAACTTCATGTGGTAACATTTAAATTAACTGGTCTAAATAAACATGAATATTATATAAAATGACTGAATCAATTTGACTTCTTCTGACCAACTAAAGCCATTTTTATAGGTTGGTTCAAGTCGAAATAACTCGTTAAAGGGCAAAAAAATTTTTTTTTTTATTATTATGCAATATAGATTGGCTTGAATGGCTTTAACACAATATACTTTATATGACTGATTCATCCATTTGAAATAGGGCTGGGCAAAAAATCGAATGCGATTTTCATGCGAATCTCGTGTTCAAAATCTCAGGCGATTCATTGCCGATTTTGAACGCGATTTTGTGTAGCTTGTCAGTGAACTACGGCTCTGTGTAGTAAATGCCGCTCCATCTGAAAGCACGTGCTGGAGATTTACTACTAATCACCAGAAGCGGCTTTACTGATGAGATGCGCATGACAATTGCATTCGATTTTTTTGCACAGCCCTAATTTGAAATAATACATTTTATGAATATTAGCATCAATAATGCTAGAAAACCAGTCATCACACATCAATGGTCTGTCTCTATCCTACCTTTCTTTCATGCTTACACACACACACACACACACACACACACACTGAAATGTCACTCAGGTCTCACCCAAATGTTGTTGTATGGGAATGCAGACAGACATGCCAACAAAGGTGTCCATAACTATGATGTATGATGTATGAATATGTGTGTGTGTGTGTTTATGTAGGTGTGTGTATAGCTGGAATCACCCAGGGCATTTTCTACTCTGAAGAGTGCAGGATCATCACAGTGAGCTCACAGGACTGGAATGAGAGCAGGACAGCAGATCTGCTCCACAAACACCTACAGTAGTGGAAAAAGTCCAGTTCTGACTCGCTGATTGCATGGTAATGTATCAAAGAATGGATATAAATGTTATTATGAAAATAATATATTATGAAAAATAGTGGCCGAAAATATTTAAACACTTAACGAGAAAATCCACATATAAAAAAATCATTCATATAAAAAAAAAAAAAAAAAGTGCTTATTTGATCTAAATATGTTTCCTAAATGTTTTTCTTGAAATATATGCACTTAAAAAAAAGTCTTTCAAATAATTGATTACAAAATTAATAATGTAATTATATAGATTATTACTTAAATATATGAATATAAAATATTGTCTTTTTGTCACATCAAATCTGCTGTTTCATTGTGGTTTCTTCTAAATAATTGAGTTTTCCAGTTCCTGGATAAAGAATACTGTGTTGTGTAAGCAGACAAAATCTTTTTCATGAGAGAGGACTTTTCCAACTTCTTTAGGTTGGCCACAAAATCTCTCATTTGTCTTAATGTTTGTGCAATGGCTAAACAGAAAGGCAGAAAGGAAAGTTTGGCTTATCTAATGCTGTTGGATTTGCATACTAAGAGACCTGGAGCCCCCGGGGAACCTCTCAGAAAAGAGTCACAATCAGGAGGAGAATTAAACTGGCATGGTCTCCACACGTCCCATTGATCAGTTGACAAGCCAACCTGGCAACCAGCCACAAACCTCAACGGTTCTCCAGAGAGGAGAGCCACCAGTGTGGAGCCTGAAAACAAGACGATGACTTGTGGGAAGTGCCAGATTCGCTTTGTTAACTACTGCTAAACGGTCCTTTGGTGGCATCAAATCTTGAAACACATTCAAGACTTTTCAGTCAGTTAGCAGCAAGTAAACAACATATCCTGAAAACAGTTGTGCTGCTTAATATGTTTGAGGAAACCATGATATATTTTTTCAGGATTCTTTGATGAAGAGAAAAACAGCATTTTAAAAAAAAATAGAAATCTTTTGTAACATTATAAATGTCTTTACTAACACTGATCAATTTAATGCATCCTTGCTACATAAAAGTATTAATTTCCTACTTTGAATGGTAGTTTATCGTGTGAATAAAATCTGTTAAATTATCTTCAGGGAACTTTCCGCCTGTCAATCATTTAGCATGTTCAGAGAGAAGTATTAGTTGTCAGTTAAAAAGTTTCTGCAAAAACACAATTTTGCTACTGTTGACAGCAGCCACAACACTGAGATGAATTACGGCTGCTTGCCTCCTCAATCTCAGATTTCAACGCATGCTTTAACGCATCTTTGAGGGCGGGGCTTTGGAAAGAGGGTGTGTGTCTAATTCAGTGGATTTAAAGGTTGCAATTAAATTAGCAGATTTATTGTTAAGAAATGTGAATGCATTATTACTTTTTAAAAATAGTCTTAAAAATAATTTAATTAAAAAAATAATTGATGCAAATACATGGTGTATTATATAAATATATGAATATATACATCATATCGCCAATCACAATGCACTGGGACAGCTAACCAATCACATCACATTTCTTTTTTCGGAAGGCGGGCCTTCATCAAACCCAGAACTAATCGAGCCGTTTGTGCCAGGATGGGGAGAAAGGTATTGTAATAATGTAAATTATGTCAAAAATAATGCGTTTTTCGAACCACCAAGCATGAGAGCATGTTCTAGTACACCCCCAAAACAAATTCAAGACATTGTAAAAGAGCATAATAGGACCCCTTTAAGATTTAGTGTTAAGATATGTGAAGGTACATTTGTAGAATGGTACAAATTTAAGTCGAATGAAACACAAAGAGAAAAACAAAAAATTCAAAACAAAATTTCTTCAGCACTGAGACTGAGGTGATTAATCTAACTGAAGGAGAGAGAAAAAGAAAAGCAGAGAGTGTGAGTAAGAGCCGCTGAAGTGTGAGGGACCGTGGCCTCCAGCTAATCTACAGCCGTCTCCTTTCTGTTTAAATAAACCAAGTTGAAGAGCAGGAGATCCTTACAACTCTCTCCCACCTTCCTTTGTCAGCGAACCATATGCTCACACTCTCCGCGGGCCCATTACTGTCTGATTTAAGAGGAGGTGAGAGAAAGAGGGGTCAAGAGAGAGGCAGAGAGAAAGTCAGTCTGTGTTATGCTGATCAGGCAGACGCATGGCTGAGAGCCGTCTGTCACCATGACAATAGGGTGGCCGACACAGGGCTGGCGCTCTGCCCTCTGCAGCGGGAAGCACGACAACTCACACACGCACAGACACATCCAGCTGTCAGACACAACCAACACACGCTGATGAAGACGGCAGCCGAATGTGAATGACAGAGGGCCACTGGGATTTTAATGAGGGATGCGGCCTCAACCCTGATGTAAGAATGACCCAAGTCTGTCAGATTGTCAAGAGATCATAAAAGGCCTCATGATAGACCAATTTAGGCTTTATCATTGCTACAAAAATGGGCTATAAACTTCTGGCTCATGATGCCTCTATTAAAAGTTAGTCATGCATATCTGCCTGCGTCAAACCAAGCGCAGGGTAAACATGATCAGTTCTACATGGCAAATCTCTCTCTGTACTTGTCATTTTGATAGTACTAGAAGCGTGAATTATTTTTTTCTATCCTCTTCCTTCACTGACACTCTCACACTAATGCAGTCTCTTTGTTTTACTTTAAAGAAGAGAAGAACATACAGCATATGGCAGTTTCCACGAATAGGATATAAAATGGGGTTTGAAACTCTTAAAAAAATAGTTGAAAATATTTTCAACTAATAGTCCAGTGAATGGATGTGCTTAATCTTGTTATTCATTGACCTCACAAGATCAAACTAAATGCTACTAAATATGCAGTTTTATTTGTATTATTTTTTTTAATATTTTGTTCTTTAAATACCTTAAGAAAATGATTACATTTAATATTAGATATATAGTGAGATTATTTACTTAGTCCAAATGATATTACTTCTGGAGAGTCACAATTTTAAGGAATTGAGGAAGTCACTTGATTTGTGCCTGTATTAACAATACCATATACCAAATACCAAAATTAGTTTTTCCAATTTAACAGACTTTATGTATACCAGATTAGTATACTAAAAGTACAATTGCAGGGTATTCTTTAAGTACATTTATATGTAAATGTATTTTTCACTAGGGTATGCATTCAGTCAGTAGATTCTAAATTACTTAATTGCTAGACTGAGCAGCAAAGTGTACAGCAAGCAAAGTGCACAGCAAGATGATGAGAGTGAAAAGACAAAAAGCTGTACAGATTATGTATAGAGGATTGCTTTCTAGTTAGGGATGCGCCGATCCGATATTCATATCGGGTATCGGCTCCGATAGTGCCATTTTTCTCGGATCGGGTATCGGTCAGAGAGGGCCGATCCAAATCCGAGATTTTTTTTTTTTTTTCGATTGTGCGAATTATTCTGTGTTACTTCTGAAGCCATGCGATAGCTTAATGTGAGCTACATAAGAATATTTAAGTCCGGTGTAACATTTTACCATATTTAGTGCAACACTTTTATTTGTTCCCCACAAAATATTGTTTTTTTATTAAATGTTTGGATTTCTAAAATTATTGTGCACTGATTTTTCTAGAATAACTTTTGCTGCCGAATTATCCACTAGCCTAGTTTATGATACATTTTTGTCATAGATTATATATATACATAGGCCTATATTTTTTCATATTTATTGTTTATTTTATTTTTCTTTATAATGAAGTAGTCTGTATCTAGTAGATTGTGAAAGAATGATTAGCAGTTCCACACACAGAGATATATAAATTCTACATTTATTTAAATGGGGGGAAAAAACTTCACTGGTATCGGATCGGTATCGGCCAATACCGAACCCTAGGTATCGGAATCGGTATCGGAGGCAAAAAAGGCGGATCGGAGCATCCCTATTTCTAGTCATTCAGCATATCACCTCATATCTCGTCTTACAGACTCATAAGATACACAGAGACAGAATCAACCAAAAAGAGCAAGAGAGACAGGAGTTGTGACAGAAGGAACAGAATCACAAAGGACTTAACTAGGCCCTATTTTGTACTTACATAACATTTCATTTCACTGATTTCAAGTGCACATATAAATGTTAATCAAAGCAAAAAAAAAAAGTTAGTTTTTAACTATTTCCCACCCTCTTATCAAACCATTAGAATTAATCAGGCTAGTGTCTGCTTACTGTATCTTTAAGACTATATGTAAATTATAGGTTAACACAATTTTTATGGGACAACATTTTTATGGGTGGGCTTCCTCTCTCCCGGGCCTAGGACAACATTCCTGGCCGTGCCTCCCTAGCAATGGAATCCTGTTTTCCATGATATGTGTTTAAGCATTCAAACACAGATGGCTTCATGGCAGACCATAGGCGGAGTTTCACTTTTATGCGTGGGGGGGGCACCCACTGGCAGACGAGCCACGAGCAATTTTTTTATATGTTCTACATTTCATGTATTTATGTAACACATATTCTACATTAAAAATACATTTAGAATGAACAATAACTGCTGTACAAAGAGTAAAAAAACATAATGCAGAAAAGTCGCCTCTTTTTCCGAATTGCGTAGATGACCACTATCTTTCTTTCATCTCTTCTGATAAATTTTCAGTTAAATCGTTCTATGTGTGCTAGATCAGAGCCAGTTTCTTATTCTCCTCATAACTGAGAAACTTATTTCTGATGTAGCCGAACTAGAGCCCTGTATTTCAGCCCGAGCCCGACAGACCCCGACTTTTTTATGCCCCTCAGGCTGGGCTTCGGGCTAATTTTCACGTCATAGTTCAGACGCGGGCCGGGCCTCGGGCCTGGTTTAGGCTTCTCCTTATTTCTATATTTTAGACATCCATCAATTAGTGATGACAAAATTGCTACGCTGGTGGAAACAACACAAGACCGAGGTACCGCGACTGTCGAGAGCGGTTCAACGGTGTTTAGTCGTGTCCCGCAGCAGCAGCATACGTGCCGTCGGCGCAGAGTTCTGCGTTCAAATATATCTATAGGTTTTAGTTTAGGCAAGTTGTGATGATTTGAGAAGGCTAAATTGATCAAACATAGGCTCACTGTCTGCCGCTGGCCTCTTGGTCGTTACTTTAAAAAACAAAAACTAAACGAAATATAATCACTTTGCCATTACATACAAAACATACATGAACTATTTTAATAGCTGAAACAGTAGTATAAGCTGTTTTGGGAGAAGGGGGAAAAAAAGACGGGCTCGGGTCGGGCCTGTAATTCTGATAAGCTGTCGGACACGGGCCGGGGTAGAGCCTGAGCGTCTCGGGCCAGGTCCTAAATTTGAGGCCCATGCAGGGCTCTAAGCCGAACCAACGGGCAGCATGAGTGCAAGTTGCAGTAGTCTGAAAAAGTTTGGATATTTGTCCTTCCGTAGCCTACTTCATCTTTAAGTTTCTCAAGAGTGATCGGCGATGCGATCGCACATTTCTCAAGATCCATTTCAGCTGTCACAAGCTGAGGGTGAATCTTAAGGCTTGCGTACATGCTTAGTAGAGGACTGATGCCGTTTTTCTCACAACTGAATACTGCTTCACACGCCACACTCGAGGCCAACGCTTCATGTGAAAATCACCTGTCCAATTCAGCCAGCAGTGACTCAGTCCACAACATTTGTATTCCTTTTTTACTCCGCCTATGTGGCAGACAGGTCCCCTCACAGGAGTGAGAGAGACAGACCGCTGAGAAAGTTGTTTGGTTCATTGACTTTCTCACAACAATGCAAACTCTCAAGTTTGTATGAAAAGTCACATTCATTGTAGTAATGAACTTTCGATTTTCAACATTGTGATTTTTTCAAATCTTTCTGACATTGCTTTGTTAAACCTATAAATCATAATTAATCTCTTGATCAAAAATACTGATTGTGTTTCTTACAAGTGACTTTAATATTATTTAATTTATAAATATTGCATACACTACAGTTAATGTTTTGGAGGCTGTAAGATTTTTTTTTTTTTTTAATTTAGCAAGGGTGCATTAAATTCAAAAGATCTAAAGTGACAGTAAAAACATTTATAATGCTACAAAAGATGTCTATTTCAAATAAATGCTGTTCTTTTGAACTTGCTAATTAACAAAGAATCCTGAAAATGCATCAGTTTACTTAAAAAAAATGAAACAGCACAACTGATAATAATGTGAAATACTTCTTGAACACCAAAATCCGTATATTAGAATGATTTCTGAAGAATCATGTGACATTGAAGACTGACATAATGATGCTGAAAATTCAGCTTTGCCATCACAGGAATAAATTACACTTCAATATAAATACATATTTTATAAATAAAATAGAAATCAGTTATTTTCAAGTGATTTAAGCAATATTACTGTTTTACTGTACTTTGATCAATAAAATGCAGCCTTTATTGAGGTTAAGAGACTTCTTTCAAAAACATTTAAAAAAATGTTACCAGACCCAAGCTTTTGAATGGTAGTGTACATACAGTATATCAAATACAATGTCATATATGCTACATGATATGCATATGATTTCATAGGAGCATGTTACTGTTTTGGTGGTCTTACTGACAGGAGAGGGGGAATTTATGGAAAGAAAGGGTGGGAAACACTGTGTGGGTTTGCAAGTCGAAGTTTCCTATTCCCATCCCTTAATTCCCATTGGACAGTAAAGCAAAAAAATAGACAGTTTGAAAAAAGGAATGAGAAAGGTGGAAGAAAGGAGAGTAACTATGGAATGAAACTATGGACAGAGATGGATAGTTTTCTCTCTCCTCAGGCAAGAACAAGGAGTAATAATGTGAACAGAAATATATGAGAGTTAATAACCCATGAGACGAAACAGAGAATGAAACAAGCCTAAAGGTTTTCACACATATACACATTCCCAGGGGCACAAGCTTCACTTTCTCATAATGACCTCATACCTGGATCATTTCACATCAACCTCACATTTCCTCTCAGGGAATAATAATTAGATTGGCTGATTAAACACCAGTAATAATGGCTAGACAACTGCAAGATCCTTTAAAGACTTTATCTCACACAAAACATCGATGAACCATGTTCCATCAGAGACACAGCGTTTTTCCCTATGACTGTCGCAACCCTGAGGACATTTTCCCATTCCACAGCCTGTTTCTTGAACATTCCCATCCTTCTGCTCTACCCCGCCCCCTGGATGTAGCACCAGGGTGTAAATCAACCGCCCCGGCTGTACAGACAGCCGCTCATGAAGAGCAGGTCTCATCATGCACACTGTGACCCGTGAGGTCCAGGAATAAGGGCTAATTTCCTGTATTACACCTACACAGAACTGTGGATCATGGATCATGTCATGTGATATATGTTAGTAGAGCCAGACTTTCATCACATCACTGGCATCAGTCTCCATCTCTCTCTCGGGTTGCTTTGGCACACAAAATCTTCATCGGCATCAGTTAAATTTACTCACCCTCAGGCCATCCAAGATCACTTGCTTACCAATGAATCCCCTTCAGTGAATGGGTGCCGTCAGAATGAGGGTCCAAACAATAATCACAATAATCGACCCAAATCCAGTCCATCAATTATCGTCTTGTGAAATGATAAGCTGCAAAGCTGCATCCAGGAAGCGTTCGTGTGGACTATTGGACTCATATTTTGGCCAGAAGTGACAGTTTAAAGTTAAAACGCCATAATAATGGATTTATTTCTTATAAACATGCAGCATTTTACTTCACAAGACATTAATTGGACTGGAGTTGTGTGGATTATTGTAATGTTTTAATCAGCTCTTTGGACTCTCATTCTGACGGCACCCATTCACTGGTGAGCAAGCGATGTAATGCTAAATTTCTCCACCTTTACGACTCCATGAAATAAGGCCGATAGCCAATCATGATTTGATAGTTAAAATCCTACTAAAAGTCATAAAAGTCAACTTAACTAAATTTTGATTTCATGGAGTTTTAAGAATGGAAAGCTTTGTATTCTTCTGATGTTCAATATAATGAATAAAGACTGTATGACTTACCTGCAGCAGGGGAAATGCACACAGAGTCAGGAACAGCAACATTGAGGGAGAGAGAAGAGACAAAAGAGACTCGTTAGCCAAGTAAATGAAATTAAGAACAAAACCTGATTTATCAATTAATTCTACATACAACAATGTGTCTTCCTTGTGTTATTTGAACGCACATATTGTTCTCTCTGCTAATTAGTGAGCACCCTTTTAAAACCATTTACAACCATTCTGGTCATCGTTATCTCATAAAATGCCTTATGTCTACATAGTGAGTGCATAATATGTAATCATTTAGGCCCTAACCGCTAACTCTTAACTTTTATAAAGAATATCTCTTTGGATTTGAGACTTTAGTCTTTGCAACTTTACAGATCTTCTTTATGCACCAAGAGCTTGTAACACTCTAAAGAGAAAGGAAAAAATGAAATCGCATCATATGACCCCTTTAACATTCGTCTCAAGTGATCCGATGATAAGTAGTACACCTGTTATTACAATGCATCTTGGACACTGGATTTTGTCAGAGGAAGGGTCTCTTAATTTGCGACTACATGCATTACTATGTCAAAGTTGATAAACTCTTTAAAAATGTATACTCTTATTAATTTTGTCTGCCACAATTATGTCTTCATTTTATTTAACTGTGGCAACCCTCCAAATTACATCAATCAGAAGTCAGAATAGCTTTATTCACACTGGCAAAATAATTAAAATAAAATAATAAAATCAATATAACAATTTAAAAAAATAAACGTTTCATGTCAGTTATAACTGATTATACTAGATTTATAATTCATCTTGTGGCAATTCTGTGTTATTTATTCCTGCAGAAATTTAAAAGCAAATTAAATTTGAGAAAATCTAACACTTTTTTGGAGACCCAGCAACACTGCCAGAACGCTCATGCGTGTGAGGAAAACACAGGGAATGCTGGAGGAGGGGTATCTACCCTGTGTGTGTGTGTTTTAAGGATGAGTAAAACCTCTAGATGTGGAATGCAGTTGAAATACCACACAAAAGACTCTTCATACCCCTCCACAGCTGCCCGCCAATTTTGCTAAACCGTTGTCTAAAAAAAGGCCTTTATAGGTCTGGAAAACAAACTTCACTAACATATCTCCCCATCTGCCTCTCTTAACATGCTCAAACAAACAGAAACAGAAACAATTTTTCGATTGTTAGCAAAGGTCTGATAGGCTAAACCTTTTTGGTCATTTTGTATTGCCCCAGAGAGAACAGTGGCACCTAATCAGTACTTCACAGAAATGCACTGTGAGGCCTCAGCTGTCAATCAAGAGTCAGGGGAGGAGTCATAGACAAAGAAGAGGTGGAGTCAGCGACTCAGTGAGGTGCACAAATCCACTTCTGCAGGGCAGCATGAAGAATTGTATACATATTTTAAATAACATATTGTAATATACTGTAATATATTACAAAATGGCTGCAAAAGAGACAATAATAATAAAGAAAAAAAGATTTTAAAAAATCTAGCAAAAATAAAAAAAACAAGCCAATTTGGGCAAAATAAAATCAAAAGCAATATATAAAACAATATAATTGCAATATATACAACTATAATGCATAATATATAATAATATGACACAGACAGATACTTTTACTTTAATACAAATACAATTTTTCTTTGAAAAAAGTAAATCACTCTTAACACACAGCCTAAGTACTCAGTCAAGTTATGAGCCATAGTAAACAAAACAAGCACAAGCTCTCATTCTCATTCCCTCACTGGCTGTACCTGAGTAAGGGCTTCTCCTCTTCCTGTAGCCCCAGAAACTGATCCTTTTGACAGGCATGACCGTGTCCGTTTATCCTCCCTGAGCTCCACAAACACTCTGCTGCTCCCAACACACACATACACACACACCTCCTCCACACCACGGCACAAGTGCTCTAAACGCACACTCACCCCAATGTAAAAGGCTCGCCTCGCACAGGGATAGGAGTTGGGGGGTTCACAGAAGCCTGACCGCAGTGACCCCTGCCAGGCAGGTTGCCAGGGAGATGCCGCACCATCTGAAGAGGCTTGCGGTTGCTAGGCGAGCACCGCTTAAACGTCCTACAACGGCTGAAGAGGGTGATGGAGCTCATAATGTAATTTGCCTCAAACAAACCAACAAAAGAAAATCTGGTCGTTTGGAGAGGCTCCTTCAGAGAGATGCATGGGGACACTTGGCTCTCAAAAAAGCTTAAAGGTTTTATAGATAATTGCAGGGATAGAGGAATTAATATGGATACAGGAAAGTATAACGAAACGTTCTGTTTCATCAATTATTGGGGTTTGTGGGTCACACCAGATCAGACATCTGACCACACACTCTTAAAAATAAAGGTTCCAAAAGTGGGTTTTGCAATGGAAGAATCATTTTTGGTTCCACAAAGAACCCTTCGTGGAACAGTTCTTAAATCTATTTATTAGAATATCTATTTTATCTATTATCTGTTTTACTAACTGTCTTTATTTGACAGGTGGGGAAGTAACAAGAAGGTACAGGACGAGAGAGGCAGAACAGGACTGGGAAATGATCAAGGCCAGACTCGAAACCAGGTACCCATGGATATGTATATTTACATTGCTTTGATGAAGATACATTTTTATTAATTAATTATTAATTAATTTATTAATGATTTTCCCCCCAAACAATATCATCAGTGTAGCCATATTTAGTCCGAAAAATCTTTTGAGTTGCATTGCTATTTGTTATGCCTATGAGAGATTGATACAGAGTGCTGTACGATGTTTAAAGCAGAGACACGAATTGGGGAATCTAAAAGTGTTGCCACATGCTGGATGGCACCAGCTCTCACACAGTCCTGAGTGCCTGTGGTCTCATTATGGCCAACGGCGGCATGGGAAGTCTCCACATCTCATCCCATCAAAGCACTACCACTACCCACAAAGCAACAAGGGATTCCACTGTGAGATAATTTGTTTATGATTTTACTACTGCTTGGGAAAATGCACAAAAGACAAAAGTTTATACACACATAGTTGCTAAACATTAAAAATGATTTGTGGAATTTAATGTTGCGTGTACAACATTATTATCTCACTACAACAAGCCCAGATCCCGTAAACCTTCAGGCACACCTAACAGATTCATGACTCCTCTACATGCATGTCAAGCAGAACAGGCACCTGCTATCATTTCAGAGATATTAAACCGATGCCAATGAAATATTACACCGAAGCGAGAGATGGGAACAACGATAGAATGAACTACAGTTAATAGGTCAAGTGTAATTTACATGTCATCAAGTTTTACATTTACATGGGGCCAAACAACTGTTTCTCGACCTACTGAGTACACAAACTACGTATTTAGCATTGGCATCAGTGGTGACATGAGACTCTCAGACGCTGGTGTGTGTTTGTGTGTGAGTGTGTGTGTGTGTGACTGAGATCTCAAGAGGATCAGTGACATGTCTGACCCTATGGCTGCCGCTCCTTTTTTTGCACAAAGGAATTCAGTGTACTGTAAGATAAAAAAAAAAGTGGGAAGACAAATGAAAGATGCACAGAGAAGTGCAGACAGTGAGTGAGCTTCACCCATTTTCAAACTAACCAGCACCAAACTCACACTTCCTTCTCCACATTTTAAAGCAGAGTGTAATTTCAAGCGTTTGGAGAGTTTAGGGTGTGGGCTTGAAGGATATAAATATAGACTCACTCCAACTCCAGCACTGGGCCACTCTGACCTGCCCAGCCCACATCAGTCCTGGGTCAACCTTGAGCGCAGAGAATATAGTGTGGAAGTGTCTCAAATTAGTTTATTGCTCCCTGTATACCTCACATCCTTAATGCCACTGAATGACTAGCTATTTATAGATAGATTACAGAAAGGAAGTGAGTGTACAGAATGAGTCCAAGCCCAGTTCTGGGACAGAGGTGAGAGATCAATAGCATTCATGAAATATGATGGGAGCCCAGAGAGTAACTGATGTGGGCTGGGTCCCTATCCTCCAAGACCATGTGACCGATTTAAAGACAACTGACTGGCTGATTAACTCTATTGCTCTTTGAATCTTTTGCGCTTAGTGAATGTCGTCACTGAGTGTGATAACGTACGTTATGCTCAATAATCTGATAACATGGATTTGAACTAAAACCAATCATTACATAATTTGGATAACTATCATTTTACAAAATGAAAACTGACAAAATTACAGCTTGATTTGAAATGAAATGCAATAAAAAAAACTATTTACAAATGGTTTTACCTTTATTTCACACATCAAATTTCTCAGAAGTTTGTGTGCATTCTCCCAATTATAAGTACCATTGCGGTGTGCCTGAATGCTCTCGTATGTATTCCACAGCAAATGTATTAAAAACTCATATGTATAGAAAGCATAAAGGGTTTGGATCATCTGTGCAACCTTGTATGCAATTTGAAACTCCCTTAAAATGTGTGGCTCAGTTTTGTACAGTTACATGTGACACCTTAAGCTCCCTCATCAAGCATTTGCACAAATTTTGACTCTGTGCTACCATAGGTGCAGATTTTTAAAGGGATAGTTCACCCAAAAATGAAAATTAGCCCATGATTTACTCACCCTCAGGGCATCCTAGGCGTATCACTCCACACGGCTCCGGGGTGTTAATAAAGGCCTTCTGAAGCGAAACGATGCGTTAGTGTAAGAAAAATATCGATTTAAAAAATGTATAAACTGTAATCTCCAGCTCCACCCAGTTCACGACAAGGCGTTCAAGTGTATGACGTAGGAATAGCAGAAGACGCAACGTAAGCTCCGGGGAGAAGAGTGTAGTCTCGTGAGAACCAAGTTTTGTTTACAGCACAGGAAACCACGTAAACTACATCTGTAGTTTTTGCCGCCGCTGCAGCCTACTCCCATCTCGTGGAGCTCCTGTTCGGTTTACTCTGGTTCAAACAAATATGGCTGGGCAAAAAACTCATTCTCCTCTTGCCTTATATCGAAATCCTCAGACATTTTCACTCAGAATCTTCGTTTTTGTAGTACTAGTTCGTGACAGGTGTTGTTTTGCTTTCTCCTCTGGGCTTCTGCATTCGTCACTCTCTCCCCGGGTCTTACGTTGCGCCTTCCACTATGCCTACAACGCTTGAACGCCTTGTCGTGAACGCGCCTGCTTGAGCAACCGGAAGCTGGAGATTACAGTTTATACATTTTAAAAAATCAATAATTTTCTTACACTAACGCATCGTTTCGCTTCAGAAGGCCTTTATTAACACCCCGGAGCCGTCGTTTTATGATGGATGAATGGATGCAGTTTTTTAGGCTTCAAAAACAGGGGCACCTTTCACTGCCATTATACAGCTTGGAAGAGCCAGGACAATTTAAAAATTTTAAATATAACTGCGA
This sequence comes from Sinocyclocheilus rhinocerous, assembly GCF_001515625.1. Classification (NCBI taxonomy): domain Eukaryota; kingdom Metazoa; phylum Chordata; class Actinopteri; order Cypriniformes; family Cyprinidae; genus Sinocyclocheilus; species Sinocyclocheilus rhinocerous. The sequence continues at coordinate 289,748 of NW_015661612.1, read as the reverse complement.
TTGTGTTTGTCTGAAAGAGGAATGCCAGATACGCCTAGGATGCCTTGAGGGTGAGTAAATCATGTGCTAATTTTCATTTTTGGGTGAACTATCCCTTTAACAGTTGAGTCTTATTCTACTCTTATTCTATTGACTTATTATTTTTGCAGCCTTGTGCCACAGCTGCTGATGTTGAAGGGACTGTGACGCTACCAAGCACCCCTCGCTTGATTGTCCAAGGTAATGTTGATGTCGTCCTCATTTTTAATGTATTTTCAAGTGTCAAGTTGTCCACAGATTTGTTGTGAGCAGTTTCATGTAGGAACTATTTTCTTTCTAACAATTAGAATTATTGCAATTTTTTTTTATTATTATTCATGTAAGACCCAGTAGATAGAATATGCTGCCAGACTACTCTTTTCACTCTAATTTCTTAAAAAAAATATATATATATATTATTGATTCCTTTTCTGAACACTAGGGCATGATGACTATATATGGTTTTGTTTCAGGTGACACAATGAAGCTGAGGACGTGGATGCTGTCTTTGGAGGGTCAAGTGGTCATGGGGCCTCACCCTGACTTTACAGCTGGTGTGGCTGCCATTTTTGCCAGCTACTATAATTTCAATCTGAAATATTCTGATGATGCTTCTTGCACTCTGGAATTTATCCAAAGGTAATGTCTACATTAATATTTTATTTGAGGGCTAGTAAGGAAGCCATTTTAGATATCAGAAATGACCCTCTATGGCAAGCCGTTTTGACTTTTATTCCTTCACAGGATATGAATTCTTGATATCTGTAATTGTATTTTCACTAGTTAAAGGTAACCATAGGCTGCCATTCAAATTCAATTGTTGATATCAAGAATTGATTTTACTAGTTGAAATTCCAATTTCACATATCAGAAATACAATTCTTACTAGTAAAAACCTTTATTTTTGATATCAGTAATCACGTGGTTACTAGTGCAAATGGCTATTCTTGATATCAACCATTGAATTGTTACTAGTAAAAATTTTCATTTTTGATATCAATTTGATTGTCATTAGTGACAATGTTAATTTATGATATCATGAATGTGATTGATACTAGTAAGAAAGCCATTTTAGATATAAAAAATTACTCTCCTCATCAAAAATTACTCTCCTCATTAGAAATACATTTTCAGATATCAGAAATAACAAATGTAACATGTTGAAATACATTTAAAGATATCAAGAATTAACATTTCAACTAGTAACAATTGAATTCTTGATATCAGGAATTCTAATTTTTACTAGTAACAAAGTAATTATTGATATCAAAAATTATATTATATTAAGTAATAAATACAAAGCTGACATGTTTATTTAGAATTTTAACTGGTAAGAAATGCATTTTTTAAATCTCTGTAATCATTTTTCTAGAATGTAAGCAGTGTTTCGCCAGAACAGACCAACCAAACACTGGCTCGGTGTTAAGTTGCATGCAGTTATGCAGTAAGTTAGTCATTAAATATGTTCTTATAGTGTCTCTTCGTTCAATGGAGAGAAGCAAAATAAATGTGTAAGAATAAATGTTCACAACAATTTATTGTGTTTTTGTGTTTATTTGAATTTAACATGTTATAGGTTATTAATGGGTTAACACATGAAAATGTCAAATTTACAGTATTTTAAAATAGGTTTTAAGTGCATTAAAGTTAAAATAGGTTTTAAGTACATTAATAGCACATTACTGGCAAGTAATTTGCATTACAGCAGAATACTGTTAAATTGCAGCAATCTGATTACATTAACTGTAACTTTACAGATAAATACAGTAGTTCTACAGGAGCATACTGCTAAATCACAGTAATCTGATATACATCAACTGTAACTTCACAGCTAAATACAGCAGTTCTGCGGGAGAATACTGCTAAATCACAGTAATACGATGGAATCTTACACAGTAAGTTACTGTGAAAGTAATGTAGCTCCTTCACAGTAATTTACTGTAAATTTACATACAGTAATTTACTGTGAAAGTAATGCAACTAGTAGCCAGTAATTTACTGTGAATTTACGGTCAAATAATTTATAGTGTATATATATATATATTCACACAATAAATATTAAAATGGTTTAGGATCATTTAAACAATGTTTAGATTAAAGTTTTAATCAATAATTCCTATTTTATGACAGAATTTCATTTTTTAGGATTAAAAGTCTAGGTCTGGGACAAAGGGTATAACCAAAGACTGTATCCCAAAATGGATCACTTATATTACAAATCCGCATCTTGAAATACATGCTTTTTTAATGCTATTTGGACACTTATAGGACATTTCATGTTATATTTTGCTGCTGATTTGAAATATATGTAATTTAAATGTGAGTTTGGCCAACCGTTGTTTTGTAATTTCCCCATTCAACTAAACAGAAGGTCTTGCAAGCCCTAAATAGCTACCCTGAGGTGTTGCATATATGGCCACTGAGTGAACTGACTTTTTTGAAAGGGTATAACAATAAAATATATTCATAAATTATCTAAATGATGATCATTATTGTGACCTTCATGTAAAAATAAATTAATTAATTAATTAAAAGTACCATATTTCAAATCAACTCAAATCAGGCTCAAGCTCCCAGCTGTACTTTCTGTCATTCATGTTGCCAATTCAGTAAGACGTGTACAATTACAAAATACTACACAGACAGAGCTACCGTTAAAATAACTGGCATCTCTGATGGGTTCCAGATGGGTCTGTGATACGGTATCCTCCTCCTCATTATAGAGTTCTGTGCAGCACATGTGGAATCACTCTGGTCAGATCCACTCAAACCTGTCCCCACCACCACAGTCACGCCTATATCACTGTCTCTGTACGGAGGCATCTTCAATGGGAGGGGTGGTGGGGTCGGGACCCACTCAGGCACCACATGAAAGACAGACTGGGTGTGCCACCATATGCTTCTCAGAAAGATGGGGGATGGATAGAGGGTGGTAAAGGAAAGTGGGAAGAGAGTAAGGTGATAATGTACTGCTTATAGGGCCTTGGGAAGTTCTTTTGAGTTCATCTACAGGCAGATACCATTAAACGTCAAATAAAGAAACAATATGAGCTATATACTGAGCTCAGATCAACTCAAAGGTGGGAAATGGTGCTTGATGGGCCCCATGTCTGCAGGACAGAGAAAAGCAGCTGTTTTAGTTAACACCACACACACCTCCTCACACTCTCCCAGGCCAATTAAGACATGTTGTTATGTTGTTAGTGAATAATAAACTTCACAATAAACTTACAATAAACTCCCGCTCTGTGTCACACACACACACACACACACACACACACACACACACAGACTCCCACAGAAGCTACAATTAATAATGCAACAAAGTTGAGGGATCTGTATAAAGCAGGATGTCCGCGTATTTAAATGATATTATAGTCCACTCAAAAATGAAAATTCATTTCATCCTTCTGATTCACAGTCAGTGCCATCACTGACTCACTTTGTTGTTCCAAACCTTGTTTGACTTTCTTTTTTCTGTGGAGCACAGATATTTTAAGAAATGTTTCAGTTTTTTTTTTTTTGTCCATACAATGGTCACCAAAACTGTTTACTTTGGATACCAACATTCTTTAAAATATCATTGATTGTGTTTCACAGAAGAAAGTCATACAGGTTTGAGTAAATTATTTTTGGGGGGGGAGTGAACTTTCTGTTTAAATTTAAAGAGGACATTTCAATAGTTTATTTAAAAATGCAAATTTAAAGAAATTAAGACCAATGGATCTGTGCCATATGTAAATTGACACAAATGAAAATGAGGCTGTGAGGGATAGACACAGAGACAGGCATTTGAGATCGGCTCGATTTGAGAAAGGGGAAAACATTTAACCAGATAAAAAAAAAAACACTTGGTGAATTTTTATCATTATAGGGTGGTTGTGTACACACACTGCCAACACACATTTCAGTTCAAACAACTTGTAAAAGTGCATGTAGCATCCTATGACCCCTTTAAATGAATTATTGCAAAAAAAATTCCATTGAGCAAAAATGAAAAGCATCATATTAATTAAAATACGTTTGCTTTCGCATTCTTCTCCATTGATGCCCATTTAAAAGTAGCCCTGTACTGACAAAACAAAATACAGCATATAAATCATTTCATTATTTGAAATAGTTAAATAAGTTTTATGAAATGTGTCTGTTTTTTCCCTGTTGGCAGCTCTCGTACTGGCGCATGAGCTGTTGTGTCAAATGCAGCAGTTTAATGCCACAGCTCCACAAAAGATATTTAAGATATCATTTATAAAATGTATGATTTAATATTTTATAATAAATAATATTTTATGATTGTGAAAAGTGAATTTAAGACATGTTAATACTTAAGGATCCACAGATACCCTGTAAATTCAAATAAACTTGATTAAACAAGAAGTACACATAAAAGACTAGTCACAGATGAAGAAAAACAGGCTTGGGATATACAAAAGAGACAAAGATAATATGTGTTGGGAAAAAAACATGATAAAGATACATAAGTAAGCAAATGAGAGTATTAGAAGAAAAAATAAAGAGCAAGAGAAAGATATTCAGCTTTATCCTCTCCAGACTGACATTTAAATCAGACAGTATAAAGGCTATCAAATTACCTCCCTGTCAGAAGAAGACAAAGATTTCAGAAGCTCCAGACTAGGGGTCCCAGCAGACCAATGATCCCCCAGAAACCGCAGCCCTTCATGGGCTGATTAACCCCACTCATCCCCCAACTCTCCAGCTGCAGACACTACTGTGATCCCAGAGGAAAGAGAGAAAGAGAGGGGCTAAAGCAGGCTAACTGGGGCCAGGCTAAAGGCTAGCCTTAGAGCGGTTACGGTGATGTTTATTTGATGTTTATCCACTCAATAGAGAAGTGTGAATAAAAGATGAAGAAAAGAGGAGACACAGAGTGAGGAAGAGGAGAGATGGAGATGGGGGTGAGGTTTGCAGGGGAGATAAAAGTTAAAAGGTATTTATCGACTAATAATTTAGATTTTTATTGTTTTATCAGTGTTGAGGAGTAATTGTCTAGAAGTTGTAGTGCTTTTAAAAGGGCACGGTAGCAATGGAAATTCTGCCATAATTTACTCACCTTCATGTCATTCCAAACCTGTGTAGTATGAATGAAATTCGGATGTACTACATTCGCAATCTTGTTATTGTCCTACGGCATCAGTTGCATCACTTTACTGCCTTTCACAAATTCTGTTTTATGAAAACTATAAATTCAGACATACTCAGCTCACATACTGTTTTTGCCTACTACTGTATATAGTATAAAATAATGTATATTCAGATGCAGGGATTATGAGCAGTGTGTTAACTTAAGCCTCGTACACACCGGGACGATTATCGCGTGTGCTTATCGCCAACGTTTTTCGACGCGTCTTTTGTGTTCATACCCAAGCGATTTTCGCTGGCGATGAGCCGAGTGAATGTGCAAATTCACTCCCTGACATTAGATGGCGCTTAATGAAAAACAGAAATACCCCGGTACACATCGAATCCTATTTGATCTGCAATTCCTCTCCATAACAACTTTGTCATAAAGCTCTTTGTGTTCAGACACCAATGAGACCAGCAGCTCTACATTCATCTTGCCTCGATCGGCAAGACCGTTTTGTGCTTGAGCGCCACCAAGTCGTGTTTTACTGTAACTTCAGCAGCTCCAGGCATGTGAACAAAAGCGCCAATCTCATTGGTCGGCCAGTTTATAACGCGGCACGTCAAACCAAAAAAACGAGCCGGAGGCGGATTTAAAAAAAAGACGCTTTTACGCCTCGCGTTTTACGCATCGGTGTGCACACTCACATTGGCGCCCTTTGTTTAGTCACGAGGCGTTAAACGTCGGCGATAATCGTGCGCGATATTCGTCCCGGTGTGAACAAGCCTTTAAGTTAGATTTTCTTGCTAAGCAGCTTTCCCAACACTGAAATACATATATTTCCATACACACTTCACACACACTCAACGTAGGTCTACAAGATTTCTAAAGTTCCCAGGGCAGAATTCCACACATAGACACAGGAGCTCAGGAGGAATCCTAAAGCGATTAAGCAGGTGAAAGATGAGACAAGTACCAATTCAAAGCAAAACAAGAGCCCCTCCCAGAGAACCTGAACTCCAGCTCAGGGCAGCAACATCAAACACTGATCAAATCATTCTCCCAACGTCTGAAACACTCCCTAGTGGTGTTTGCATGTGGATTAAATTTGTCATGATTCATTGGAAGGTGCATGATACACCCTCAACTGCTGTTCTCAGGTCTGCCTGATTGCTGGATTGTATTAGAGGATACAAGAAAGGCAGATCTAATGTTTCCTGTGAAGTGTCCAGATTTCCTCAGTCTCTTGTTTCCTAATAATACACTAGACATGACAGACATTACACTATGTGTGTGGTAAGATTATGAATTGCTTTGTGAACCATGAATAACATACTAAGCTAATCCTTGAGTGAATTCAATAGTGATACTGCTGTTTGAAATGGGTTTGACTTGTCATAAATAAAGTTAACGATTTCGGAAGTTGAATAACAATGGCTGTCAACACACCCCCAATTCAAGGCATGCATTGCGGATGGGCAGTGTAGTTAAAATATTTTGATATTTTTTAGTAGATACTTAAAATATATCTCTATATTTATATAGTTCTCAGTGTCACATGAGTGGTGATACAAATAAAATTAACCAGAGTAGAAAGTAAGCACTAGTAGAGTAAGCACTAGTAGAAACATGTGGGCAATACGGTGATCAAGCCCTAATAATATTGCGCTCTCACAGCCAACTATGACCAACACATCACATTTCTCTGACCTGAGGCCAGAGAAACTAACCACAAAGGAAAGAAACTTGATGCTTTTGTGTCCCGGTCATGTTTCATAAAGTATCAGTGCTCATCCGCAGAGGAAGTGAGATTGTGAGGGATTTTCCATGAGCGTGTGAATGTCAAGAGGTCCATCTCTCTACAGGATGAGATGTTGTGCTACAGAGACAGCAGTGTTTTATGAGGACGGATGAGGTCTGTTCTGTCAACTGAAGTACTGAGGAGTGTATCAGTGCATTCCTCTGCTGTCTGGTAATCTGCCTCAAACAGCAGCAAACATGATCTTTTCAGTCAGTGTGGGAAATGAACAAACCCCTCTATGTTTGGGGAAGCAGATGAAGATGGATCAGTTTGAGATTTGCCCTGCAGCTGAACATTTGTATGAATGATGTTCACATCGTATGCATAACTGAGCTATTGGTCAAAGCACATCAGAAGACTAAGTCTAGTCCTTTTCTCTCTGCTATGGTAGTAACAAAAAGTACCATCAATAAGGTGCAAACACACAGCTGCTGCGCTGCAGACACACTGACCTAAAGGCACACACACAAACACACACACACACAGTCTCATACAAGCAGGAGAGTGGATATAACAGAGAAAACATACTTCTGTATTTTAGCTCTTTCTCATCCCACAGGACTAAACCAAGTCTGGAGGAAAAGTGCAAGCTCTCCAGCAGTGGTCTGTGCAAATACGCTGAAAAGGCATAGATCTAAAATACATTTGACCACACGAGCACACATTTCAACACAAAGTGTGTTTGTTCAGAGGGGTCGAGGTGTGTCGTAGGGATCCTGTGACTAAGTGTGTGTGAAAAGGTGTTTTAATATAATTTTATTGCCTGTGGGGTGAAGTGTTTCCACACCGCCAGTGCTTCCTGAAAAACATCCTTCTGTGGATGTGACTTTGTAGATGAACTGTGGTACATGTATGTCAGCATAGTTGTGGGAGGGCAACTAGTGTGTGTGTATTCAGTGAATATGCATGTTTAAAAAAGAAAGAGTGTGGAAAAATAAAAACTGTAAAAAAGTGAAAGTGACATGTAGCCAAGTATGGTGTCCTATACTCTGAATTTGTGCTCTGAATTTATCCCATCCAAGTGCACACACACAGCAGTGAGCAGTGAACACACACACACTGAACACACACCTGGGCAGCCGTTTTTGCTGTGGCGCCCGGGAGCAGTTGGGGGTTCAGTGCCTTGCTTAAGGGTCTCACGCCCCTTACCATAATCGCAAGCTTCATCTTTCAAAATAAATGTAAAGACAGAGCCCGAAAGGGGAACAGAGTCGCGTGACAGACACAGTGATGAAGCTGGTATGTGTTTGCAGTACACAAGCCACGGTTAAGACAGCTGACTCCACTGTGATGTGACCCTGTCTCTCTCTCTCTCTCTCTCACACACACACACACACACACACA
>NW_015661612.1:274190-276690 GCF_001515625.1 Sinocyclocheilus rhinocerous | reverse complement strand
GACTGATTAATATCACTGCATGGGAAAAAGATCCCTGATAATTCTACAGCTGACTATCATGAGATTATGCCATTGGAAAAGATACAGTTCTCACAGTTTATAATAAAACCACAAAATAAGTGGTATGATTATGCAACTTTGCCTCAATATTTCCCCCAGGTAGTTTGTTTAATTAGATTTTCATATAGTTAAGAAGTTGTTTACACAATAGTCAATATTCATCTTCTAGTCATCTATCTGCTTTTCTAAAATACGTCAAAGGGTGATTTAAGGATAATTCCTAAAGCAGGGTTCCTCAAATCTTGCCCTGGAGGGTCAATGCACTGCAGAGTTTAGCTCCAACCCTGACCAAACTCACCTACCTGTGATTTTCTAATGATCCTGAACACATTGACTAGCATGCTCAGGTGTGTTTAATTAGGTTTAGAGCTAAACTAGAGGAAAGTGGATCTCATGGGCCAGATTTGAGGATCCCTGACTTAAAGCCAGCACTTCCTAAAGCCATATTAACACTCTCCAAATGTCTTATCATTGAAGTTACGTCATGAAATCCCACTCTGTCCAACTGTCCATTCATTCTTTATCATACAATTGACTATCATACAGTTGATTATAATGAGAAAAACTGACTTGTCGCAGACCCAAAAGTGGCATCTTTCCATCTGTTTACCTTCCCTGAGCCTCCATATTCATGAATGTGTGAGCACACGCCAACATTTATGTGTGCGCAAACACATGGGTTGTTTGATCCGTTGCATTATGCAGTGAGATAGCTCTGAAAACACAATGGCTATTGGATTAGGCCAGAGCACACGGACAACACAGCTTTCATCGCCATCATCATGAGCGTGTTACGGGACACAGCGGCCCTCTTCCCTGCCCCAGGGCTCCTCTGATGGAAAAACAAACCTGAGCCTATACAGACAGAGCTTGGGCACGTGGGCTGGTGAAAGCACAAAGCAAACACACGTTGTCCCAGATCCCATTTGGAGCAGCCACTGAGACAAACTGCAGAATCAAAGCTGTGTGAACCATGAAGCAACAGTCACGAGCAAATGTAGTTTTGAGATGAAAAGCTCATGGCTTCTTCATGCAACTGGAATCCCATAGTGCCCGTAAATCCCCGTAACCAAGGATTTAACAAAAGTCAAAAGTCTACAAACAGCTGAATGTCCTCATAGCAGGGTAATGCCACCAGTGATCCTGGCTTTAGGATAGGAAATAAACTCCATAAAATGCACTGAACTCCATAAACATGGCATACATCATCGGCCTAATAAAGGTTTCATAAGAGGATAAAAGGTCAGTCAAGGCCAGATGAGATGGATCAGGTCATACTCGAACAGGAGAGGCTAGTGAGATCTGAGAGCGCAAGATCAAGAGGAACATCAAGGGCTCAACAAACAAAACACTGAATAGATGCACACATCTGGACCAGCCAATATATGAAAGGAAGGAACATCAAGAGAGCTTCCAACTGCAGAACAATAGTATGAATAAAGGGCGTTGAAAATCAGATACAGAAAACAAATTGTTCAATGGATTTTGTGTTTCAGTCATACACATGAATGCTGACCGATGACATTTCTGAGATGTTGGATGACATAACTTAGAAAAATACTTATCATTTGTTAAGTGTGTGTCACTAAGAGTTTAAGCAGAGTAGCAGACCTTCGACTAGCCTCTAAACCAGGGGTTATTGTCCACATGGCAGAACATCAAAGTTTAAAGACTGACAGTTTGTCAGTCCATCAAAACCTGTTACATAACCACATCTTTCATCCGTCTTACTTAACTTATTCTGTTCTTTGTGCAGCTTCACTCCTCCATGTGTGTGTGACTGTGAAAAAAATCTTCCCTCCATCTTTAATTCATTTTACTAAACCTCCAGATGTCCAGAAGGCTGAATGTGACTGCATCTAACTGAGGGAAAACATGCAGTATTCTCACAGACACCAAAACACTATAACAGTGCACACCTTAAGAGAACCTTAACAGTTCACAACAAAACAATTACAGGTAGGATCATGCAACTTTGGCTCAATAATCCCCCTCAGGTTGATCACAACATCTGGCATATGGTTAAAACACACAGTTTCCTTCTTCTAAACTTCATCAGAGATCAACTGAACCTAGAGTCACCACTTTCATGATTACCAATCTCAATGTTTTTTTTTCCGAAAATCATAATATGTAATATGTAATAATGTGACATTACAGTGACTGCAAAGTAGGGCTGCACGATAAATCGCATGCGATATTTAACGCGCATCTTGTCAGTAAAGCCGGTTCTTTAATCAGCGGTAAATCTCCATACTGCGCAAACTGCGCAAAATCGCGATCATATTTTGCGCATGTTTTGCGCAGCTTGTCGGTGAACAACGGCTCTGTGTAGTTAATGCTGCTCAATGTGAAAGCCCGCACGTGATGGCGGTTTACCACTGATTACAGAATGGCTTTACTGACAAGATGCGCGTTAAATATCGCATGCGATTTATCG
>NW_015661612.1:213350-273567 GCF_001515625.1 Sinocyclocheilus rhinocerous | reverse complement strand
AGCGCAAGATCAAGAGGAACATCAAGGGCTCAACAAACAAAACACTGAATAGATGCACACATCTGGACCAGCCAATATATGAAAGGAAGGAACATCAAGAGAGCTTCCAACTGCAGAACAATAGTATGAATAAAGGGCGTTGAAAATCAGATACAGAAAACAAATTGTTCAATGGATTTTGTGTTTCAGTCATACACATGAATGCTGACCGATGACATTTCTGAGATGTTGGATGACATAACTTAGAAAAATACTTATCATTTGTTAAGTGTGTGTCACTAAGAGTTTAAGCAGAGTAGCAGACCTTCGACTAGCCTCTAAACCAGGGGTTATTGTCCACATGGCAGAACATCAAAGTTTAAAGACTGACAGTTTGTCAGTCCATCAAAACCTGTTACATAACCACATCTTTCATCCGTCTTAATTAACTTATTCTGTTCTTTGTGCAGCTTCACTCCTCCATGTGTGTGTGACTGTGAAAAAATCTTCCCTCCATCTTTAATTCATTTTACTAAACCTCCAGATGTCCAGAAGGCTGAATGTGACTGCATCTAACTGAGGGAAAACATGCAGTATTCTCACAGACACCAAAACACTATAACAGTGCACACCTTAAGAGAACCTTAACAGTTCACAACAAAACAATTACAGGTAGGATCATGCAACTTTGGCTCAATAATCCCCCTCAGGTTGATCACAACATCTGGCATATGGTTAAAACACACAGTTTCCTTCTTCTAAACTTCATCAGAGATCAACTGAACCTAGAGTCACCACTTTCATGATTACCAATCTCAATGTTTTTTTTTCCGAAAATCATAATATGTAATATGTAATAATGTGACATTACAGTGACTGCAAAGTAGGGCTGCACGATAAATCGCATGCGATATTTAACGCGCATCTTGTCAGTAAAGCCGGTTCTTTAATCAGCGGTAAATCTCCATACTGCGCAAGCTGCGCAAAATCGCGATCATATTTTGCGCATGTTTTGCGCAGCTTGTCGGTGAACAACGGCTCTGTGTAGTTAATGCTGCTCAATGTGAAAGCCCGCACGTGATGGCGGTTTACCACTGATTACAGAATGGCTTTACTGACAAGATGCGCGTTAAATATCGCATGCGATTTATCGTGCAGCCCTACTGCAAAGTATAACAAATAAAAAGAGATAAACAGCTACATATAGTTACATTCATAAAAGTATTTTATAGCAAAAACTACCTCAGTATCTTATTGTCAGGCTTTTTTTTTACCCTTTTGAAATTCTGGTTACTCATTTGAATTCAGTCCTCTGCACTAGAGCTGCACGATTAATCGTTAAAAGATCGCAATCTCGATTCAGACAACCACACGATCTCATTTCTAAATGACAATGATTCTCCCGTGTCTATTAAACCTTTGACAAAATCTTACCGGATCATTCAAATCTGCGTTCGCACTGCTGCTGTCACACAGAGAGCAGTTACCATGTTTGGTTAAGAAACAACTTCACAAACAGTATTTTCAAACTACACAGTATTATTTCTGTCATACAGTCATTCATATTATCACAGAAATACTGGGATGAAAGTTTATAATTCAGATATAAACATTGATGTCTATGGTAGCGCGACCAAAATAGAGCAAATCCGCGTTTGAAAGTAACTGCCACATAACGTTTGTGTCGATTGCATTGTTTCGCCACTAATGATGCTGAAAATTCAGCTTTGATCACAGGAATAAATTACATTTTAAAATATATTCAAATAGAAAGCAGTTATTTTAAATAGTAAAAATATTTCACAGTATTACTGCTTTTGCTGTATTTTGTATCAAATAAATGCAGGCTTGGTGAGCAGAAGAGAATTCTTTAAAAAACATAAAAAATCTTACTGTTCAAAATCTTTTGACTGGTAGTGTATATTAAAATGGTTAATACTTCATTCAAATTAATTAAACACTTTTAAATAGACTGCAGCAATCATATTTTGCCACACATTATTTTGTTTAGTTCAGAATCGTGGGAGATTTGTGATCTCTATTTGAGACAAAAAAAATTGTGATTCTCAATTTATCCAGAATCGTGCAGCTCTAGTCCTGTTTTTTAGTTTTTTTTTGTACTTGAGTGCAATAAATTTTGGTTGAAAAAATGAGAATCGTGTAAGAGAATCGTGATCTCAATTCCCATGGAGAAAAATCGTGATTCACATTTTAGCAAGAATCGTGCAGCCCTACTCTGCACCATACCTTGCCCTCTGGACATGCTATACTAGCTGTGCCTGAACAGAGATACATTTTTGGAGTGCTGGGCGGGGAATGGGATGAACTAATAAAGCAATGTAGAAGGATTTGCTCTAAGGCTGTTTGCACACATTGGCTTTGTTCACTAAGATGCTGTATCAGCCAGGCATCATCATCAAAAAAAACAAAAACATGTAGATGTGTCATCAGTGTTGTAAATACCATCATGACACTAATGCCCTTTCCTAAGGCAACTCATCCACATGTGAGAGGGCCTCATGCTTGGAAAAGTGTCCCATTTAGCAGAAAGATTCAATCATACTTTCACATGTCCAGGCCTGACGTTATCTGACTTTAATCCTCATGGCTTTTGCAAGCTTAAAATCCCAGCACTTATACGGGTAGATTTCCTGTTTCAAAGGGATACGCAAGGGAAGAAATGCAACTAAAACATTTTAAATTGACATGACGCTTTGCAGGTTTAAGTCTAACTACAATACTTCTTCTTTCTGGACTGTTTCCTAAATCTCAAGCTCAAAAAACAACAACAACAAAAGATTTTGATGCATTTGATTTTAAAAATCTGTAATATCGATTTAATTATTTTCATGTTATGACCGTTAACTGATAAAAGCCAAATATTAAAATTCTAAACTATTTGGTCTAAATCATTTTAAAATAAAACAACAACAAAAACTAACATCAGTCATTTAAATGCCACAAGTGAATTTAGGCACCATATTATAATGTACAGTATGAAAAATGAATTTTGAGTTTGCTAAAGATTACATTCAACAGTTATTAAATTATTAGCATTTTAAAGATTAACTTTAAGTGAGCATTAGAGGAAATCAAAAAGTAAAAATGAGGAGTACAATTAAATATCCAATACTGACAGCTGCCTGTAATAATACAGCCCAATATGATACTATCGAAGCTCAAAAGTTTACATCTTTCAATTCTGAGTTTATATCTTGCAATTAGGGTTGGGCTATGTCTACAGTGAAACATCGTGATGGACGATGACATCGGGGGGCGGGGTTAGAAGGTGTGCCCGAAGCGTGAACCGTATGCAGAAAGGCATGGAAAACAAATAACGCGTTCTACGGAGCCACTAAAGGGACATGGTTAGCCGCATGCTAGCGGTAGACTATTACATTACAGTACATGAAAGTTCACTTACCACATACACAGAGTAAGGAGAGATGACTGATAGGACAATGGCGAATGATTTTCAGATACTGAGCACCACTTACAAATATCTAATCTTGTAAAATGCGTGGTAGGTACTGCCGCTCCATAGTATAGAGTCTGTGTGATCGTGAATCTCGAAAGTGAAAGTGAAAGTAAAATGAGAGCGCGCATTTGAAAGCAGTTTCAATGCCCTGCATATTAGTAGCGGCTCCCTGATGCCCACAATTTAGTGTAATTACCCAACGATATAATTGCGAGAGAAAGTATTGAAATATATTTTTTTATCCTCCCATCTCGTAGGCTATTTATTCCCTTTAGGGGTTCCGTAGTACACTTAATTTCCTTTCCGAACACGGAATTGGGATGCGGCGGATTGCGGGGGGTATTGGGGTAACGTGATCATCCCCATCGTTAGATCACGATGCTGGCTCAACATTGTGATGTCTGTCAGCCATCGGCGATGGACGATGGCATCGTCTATCGGCCCAACCCTACTTGCAATTAGGGATGTTCTTGATTATCGGTCGATACCGATCTCCGGCCGATCGATCGGATCATCCCTACTTGCAATTATTACTTTTTTTCTAAAGTCTGAGTGTAAATCTTGTAAAAAAATTTTTTTGGGCCAAAATTAAGAAGGTAATTGCAATTTTTCATCTCAGTTCTTACTTTTTTCCTCACAATTGCGAGTTTATATCTCACAATGCGGACTTTTCATCTCAGAATTAAATTATAAACTTGCAATTGCCAGTTAACATATATGAATTCTGCAAGAAAAAAGTGTTAAAAATGAACCATCTATTCATCATATCATCATGCAAAACATACACGACAAATTGTTTCTCGAAACGTCATAGCATTTCCACACCGGCAATGACCCCTCGTTAGCCTCCTCGTTTGGTTCCTATTTATTCTCCTGGTGTCTGTCATCCTGTGCTGATCCGTCATTTCTCATTGTGTGTGTTTCGTGTCTGCATGTGGTGCAGCTTTAGGCCTGCCTGTCTGTTTTTCCCCCTCGGGGTGGTTTGATTTTGTTTCATTTTTATTATTAAAATAAATAACCATTTCTCCTGCAATTGAGTCCTCGCTTCATCTCCCCGCACGCACCGTGACAGTTTTAGGGGAAGTCTACAAATTCATGCAGATCAGAAACAGACTAAAGTATCATGGGAAACATAATGTATAATGAAGTATAATGGGAATCAGTTTATTTGGTGGTCTGCTGACCAGGCTTTTGGGAATAGTTTGGCCCCACGGCTGATGTACATTTGAGGCTGTATAAGTGAGTTTCTATGAAGGTACACAGAGTTTATGTGTGTGTGTGTGTGTGTGAAACCAGCTATTCCTGCATACATCAGGGGCTGAGGTCTGGTGGTCAGGGAATGAAAGAACAGTTTTGCTGTTTTCTTCTGCCAAGTGCCCCGGAGGTCAAAGGTGACGATTTTCCCTGGCTTTGGATTTGGGTTGGACTTGGACCCAGAAATCCCTTCTGAGTCCATGCATACAAAACACACCAAACAAAGAGAGCGAATTCAAGAAAGAGAAGTAGAAAAACGGTATTCCTGATCATGAGAAAAAGGAATTATGTTGTGCTAAGCTGTGATTATTTTTATCACTTAACTAACAAAAATGCTCACAGAACATGAGCTTTAGCTGTTTATATAAATGCTGACATTGCAACCAGACAACGATAACAACTTCAGCTAAATGAGTCCTAATTAAACCTCTGAGGTTTGTAGTGTAAACACACACAATCAGAGAACATAGCAATCGCCTGATCTCTAAACACACTGGTGTGATCATTTACTTACTGATAAACTGTAAGATAGCTAACTAGAGCACTATTGTTTGTTTGATCAGCTCCACCCTTTCAGACCATCATATGCAAAACAAAGTCAAGCAGCGGACCTAGAAAAAGCCTGAGTGGAGCAGACACACGCATACTAAAAATATCCAGAGAAGACTGACAGAAATTCCACAGCTCAGAAGGAGATTGTATGTGTGTTTGTATGTGCTTGAAAACTGCCATTGTTACTGTAATAAAACAATGTGTTAGTACTCAAACAGAATTGCATCTTCCAAAGAAGGTTATAAATCATGTTGTGAGCCAAACTATTATTGAACTGACTTGGTGTGGTCAAGTGGTTAAGACAATTTGGGCTGGTAACCAAAGGATGGAGGTTAGCTTTCAGCTTTGTGCCTTTAAGCTCAATGAGCCTGTGACTGTTACTTTAAATACTGTCTTGCAATTTGCTTTATATAAAAGTGCCTATTAAAATACTAATTATATATATATGTGTGACCATGGACCACAAAACCAGTCATAAGGGTCCATTTTTTATTTTTTCATTATTTAATTTTATGAAATTGAGATTTATGCATCATCCTTGAAAACTGCCATTGTTACTGTAATAAAACAATGTGTTAGTACTCAAACAGAATTGCATCTTCCAAAGAAGGTTATAAATCATGTTGTGAGCCAAACTATTATTGAACTGACTTGGTGTGGTCAAGTGGTTAAGACAATTTGGGCTGGTAACCAAAGGATGGAGGTTAGCTTTCAGCTTTGTGCCTTTAAGCTCAATGAGCCTGTGACTGTTACTTTAAATACTGTCTTGCAATTTGCTTTATATAAAAGTGCCTATTAAAATACTAATTGTATACACACTCATTAACCTTTTAATGTCGTAAATTAAAATTAAAGTAATAAATTAAAAATTAAAAAAAGGAAAAAAAGCAACAACGACGACAAAAAAAAAAGCAATTTAAAATGTAAACAACAGACAATCATGTATGTTTTGCAAAGTAAAATGTTTCTAATGCAGTCTGGAAAAATGAAGGAACTTAGGATCTCCAGCTTGATTCATCATCAGGTGCTTCCCCTTTAAGGCCAAAACAGTAGTTGACCTTGACCTAACACCTTCAAGATATAAGCAAACACAAACTTTGACCTCTGGCCTTTAACAAAAAAAAGTCCTTCATTTAAAATGTCAGATGTTTTTAAATTTGTACGATCTGACATGCGCAAAAACATACTGTAGGTAAAACGTCACCATGAAGGTCTACCCCTAACACCACTCCTAAATCTTACCCTAATGGAGTGTAAGCAGATCATTTAAAAAACATAAGAATGAGATTGTATGCATTCATACAAATTCACAAACTATTCAACAAATTGTAAAGTATTTAAGATTGGCATGAGACTGTCTTAAGTCACATCCTGTCTATTGTTACATGGTATTGTCTTAAGGGCAGGACATCCAAATAAGAGCTCTCCCTGTGGGAACCTTTATTCACCTTCACTGGAGACACATGTCATTAGCAGCATTTACAGTATCACTTAAAGAGGTCATGAACTGAGAAATCAAAATTCCCTTGACATAGAGGTCACTGTACTATAAAACATCCTGTAAGTTTCAGAAATCAATACTTTCTTGTTAGTCTAAAAACAGCTTATATTGAAGCCAGTCTGCCAAAACGACAGGTTGTGGAATGCGCCACTTTATGACGTAATAGTGTGGCTAAACCCCGCCTTCACAGAAGAAGATCAACACCTGCTTCGACATCACTGTCTGTTTAGCCCCGCCCACCGATTCACGCAATGTAGTAGATGAATAACGAGAGAGGCAAACGCAGGTCTACGCAGAAACCAAACGATAAAGATAAAGTCTTTGCATTGATGTCCTTCTGATCACAACATTAGGAAAAAGTGGATGAACTTTATTTTTAATGAAGTTCCAGATCACGTCAGTAAGAACTTGGTCCTTTGTTCACTTCATTTTACCATGGATTCATTTACAAACAAGGCACAATTCGACACATGATTTTCAGAAAGATTGAAAATAAAAGATGATGCTGTGCCGAATATATTGGATCCGACAATAATGTTGCACCACACAAGTGTGAGTAACTGTTTATTATGTGGTCACTATTGCTTTGTCTGTTATTACAGATCGTTTGATATGTTGTATGTATAGTTAGTATTTATGTGTTTTTAACCTAAATTACGGCAGCAGCGTCCATCTATGAAGGATGTCAAACATAAACAACTGTTAGCCAATCATAGCAGTGTGGGCGTTTACTTCTGAGTCTACAATCCGCCACGCCTATTCAAACAGAGCGTTCTGATGAGGGGGGTCAAAACAGGACAGAAAATAGCCTATTACTTCAAAAATATTGTAATGGTTTTGATGTAAAAATTTTACATTTACATTTAACATTATAAGTGGACCTCAGAGAACAGTACAAAATAATTAAAAAGGCAGTTCATGACCCCTTTAACACAACCCTCTTCTAGTAGAGTGGATGGTAACATACCAGTTTACATTATACATATGTCCTAAAGACTGCTGAATATACGAGAGTAAGTATTACAATTTGTATCATCTGTATCAGTATGTAAGCGATGCAAAGTGAAAGCAAGCGGGGAGCGTAAATGCTTTCTTTCGCTCTAGGATCACTTGGGAGTGGGGTTTGTCTCACCAATGAGCTTTTTGTTATGTGTTCCTTTGCAACATTATGAGCAGAGGGGAATTTGTGTTTACTCCACTATCATGCTCTGTTTTTAGGCTGATGGCTTATTTTGGTGTCATTTTCAATGGCCATTTCAGAAATATACAATCTAACTGGCCAAATTATATCTAAAACATAAGTTACTCCATATTAAGTTTTGGTTTAAAACAGCTGCATAAAAGCAATTGTATAACTTATATAAAAGCTGTTGTATAACAACAACAAAAAAGTAGAAAACAAATGTCCAGTTTGCTCATGTATACTGCACTTCTCCATGAATATACACTACCATTCAAAGGTTTGGGCTCGGGAAGATTTATGTTTTTTAAGAAGACACTTAAGTTATGCTCACCAAGGCTACATTTATTTGATCCAGTAAAAACAGCAATATTGTGAAATAATATATTTAATTAATATTTAAAATAACATTTTTCAATTTTTCTATATTTTAAAATGCAATTTATTCCTTTGATGGCAAAGCTGAATTTTCAGCATCATTACTCCAGTCTTCAGTGTCACATGATCTTTCAGAAATCACTCTAATATGCTGATTTGGTGCTCAAGACACATTTCTTATTATTATCAATGTTAAAAACAGTTGTTCTGTTTATTATTTTGAAATATTGATACTTTTTCAGGATACTTTGATGAATAGAAAGTTCAGAAGAACAACATGTATTTGAAATATAAATCTTTTGTAACAATGTTATTAATGTCCAACATGATCTTTACTTAATGTCCTAATGATTTTTGGCATAAAAGAAAAATTGATAATTTTGACCCATACAATGTATTTTGGCTATTGCTACAAAATATACCAGTGCTACTCGTGACTGGTTTTGTGCTCAAGAGTCACATATATATATGGACCCTAATGAAGATGTCCTGGAGGGGGTTTCTGCTGTAGGGGTGTAGGTGGGCGCAGATGGTACGTTAAAGCAGATCTATCACGTTTGACAGAACTTTGGCCCTTAAGGGAAACTGCATTCTCTTCACCTTAAATCATTACACCAACACAACGCCTTGTGCTTGACCCATAACATTCACACAAGCCTTTTGTCTTGCGGACCCAATCCATAACGTTAGTTCGTTTCGAGTGCACTGCAGCCTTTCAAAAACTTACATTTAGCATTCAATGGCTGTGTTGCTATTAGATATATGTGTTCTTCAGAATCAATAATCGCGTGACAGCTTATAGCTTTCATTAATAAGTCATTAACAAACATACTTTGCGACAGTGCTTAACAAATCCTTAAATACTGACATACTGTATATGATATGAATCAAGTTTTATGTTCATTATTAACTGATGCTCTCCTATATGTTTGTTATTGACTTGTTCATAAAAGTATTAAACGTTAAAGTAGGCAACAAATACAAGACTGAGTCTCTAAACTTACGTATTTTAATCGTTTTGGGATCAAGCTTCCGCACGGTGAGCTGTAATCTCTCCAAACGCACTTGAATCCTTGATGTCCTCTGCGTGATCAACACAGCCTGAGTCTCAATTCCCAGGAATATGTCACTGGCATGCCGCGATAGATCGGACAGTTGATGCAGGATGCTGGTGAGCGTATGACAACAAACTTCTTCCAAAGAAGAGAACAAAACTGGTTTGCGAACTCTGCGACCGTCCGGCGTCGTGAAGCTCTTCTCGGAGCCAGCGCTCCCTCTCAACCTGCTCACCAGCTGAGGCGCAACGGTTCTCGTGGGGAACGGCATTTTAAATCTTGTTTAAATTTGAGATGAACATCGGGTTGAGGCGATTTAAAATCCAAACGAAGTATCCCAGAAGTTGCCGTGAGAAGAAGGTCTGTTCACAAAAGGTCCCGCCATAATTTTTAAAAGATACAGAAGCGGTCCGGGACGTTGCCGCTGGTGAGCATTGGGGAACATGAGTTTGAACTCAGGGAGTCGAAAAGAAAACGTGAACAGAAAGTATATGGAAAACACGGAAAGGCTTCCAACCACCTGTAGGAACTGGAACTGGATTGGCGAATGAGCTCTGAGCGGTGTGAGGGAGAGGTTACCTGCCTTTAGCGTCTGCTGTGTGGAAAACCCGGCATGGATAAGTTACTGTGGTTCTCGCGGACTTCGAGGCTCTTTATTGCATTTTCATGTATTTTGCTTGAATGTGCCTTAACATGTAACATACATTGTAAATACTTAATCTACAGGGCATTTTAATTAATACTGATCAATGTTTCTTTTTATTAGTATTTTTATTTTAAATACAATATTTATTTTATATTTATTCAAAGGGATGTCAGAAAAAAATGTTGGCAGTCTTACGAAGTACATTAAACAGATTTAATTCTAAATATTACATAAGGAAAATTTCATTTCAAGCATTTTCAAAAGAAAAAAAAACGAATAAAAAACATTTTTAAGAAAAAAAAAAGATATTCCGTAAAACCTGATCATACTTCATATAGGTAGTGTTTAAAGACAGTACTCAATAAGTTTGGTATGACTTAAAAATAAGTTAAAAGTAAAAAAAAAAACAAAGTGCTAAATATCAAGATGTAAGCAGACAATTTATATCCTTTAACATTTACAGTACTTCAGAAGTACAGCTCAATAGTTCAGTAGTTTAAGTATTAAGTAATTTATTTACAGTAGTAAATTAGTTCTTAAAACTTTTGGAATCACAAAATTAATCACGGTTAATTATTTTAATCTATTGGTGTTTCTATTCTGTCTAAATAAACATTCAATAAAAAATAAATAAATAAACGGCCAATGAATAACCTGTCTATTTTGCTTGTGAAAGGAACAAAAGCTGGTGTTTTGAAATGCATATGCTTCATATCTACACTATTAGCTCCATCTTGTGGCTGCAAGCGTAGTACGCTCTTAAAAACCCAGAGTGCCAGGAAGGATCAGAAGATAAATTGTCTGTGTGTGTTCTGCTAAAGTGTTAAGGAAGTGGACTTTTGTTTGTTGTGGCAATGGAACCAGCTGAGACAGCATTTCTGGATGGGAGTGATAGTATTAATTTTCCTGTTAACACTGAGCCTGCTGAAACTTCCTTTTGCATAGGGAAATCATGACCTGTGACTGACAGGACTACAGTGATAAGTCACAAACTGCTCCAAGCTACCATTATAATAGCCTCGTTGTAAATGCAGATTCATTAATGAACATAACTAAATGCACTGATTGATGAGTACTGGGACAAAATTCTTATCAAGGACTTTTAATTGGGGTGCAACTTATTGCTTCTTTAATGTATGTATTTAATTCACAAAATGTGCTTTTCTTTCCTGTCAATAAGGGCCAACAGCACACAAAAAAAAATTCAAAATAATGTGTCAAATAATTATTATAAAAATACACAAATCCGGCACCATCTATTGAATTATCAGCCCCAAAAAATAATGTATAATTTGTGTAATGGATATGATTAAAAAATAAATAAATACACATCACAATTAAAAGAACCAAAGACTTAAACTACTTCAGTCTGTGTGCATTGAATTTATTTAATACACGAGTTTCACAATTTGAGTTGAATTACTGAAATAAATGAACTTTTCCACAACATTCTAATTTATTGAGATGCACCTGTATATAAAACATATAGTGTGAGGTTAGGTGCTTTTTAAAATGTCAGTGATATTTATTTTTACATAATTAAATGAAAGGTCACTTTTGATGTGTTAAAACATTTTAAGTAATAGGAGTTTCAGTGGAAATGTTGCCATTAAAAAAAAAAAGTTGTAGAACATGTTTTACCCCATTTCTCAAGAATTAGTGAACGGGTATTGTAACACAACGTCTGAGTATGTAAAACATGCACATGACTAGAAGGGTATCATAAAAGAATCAGGATGTACATACAGAGGAACGCAAGTTTAATCAAATATACGCTTCAGGACACTCATCCTTGAACGCATACAGATCAGATCACACTAGCGAAACCAATACAAAAACACTTCTGTTTATGCCTTTATGGTCAGAAAGTCACTGAAGTTTCCACTTTAAATATGAAGACAAGTTTCAGATCAGTTACCCTATTGCTCGTTGTCTTTTTCCCAAGAGCTGTACTTTCAATACCATGCCAAACGTTACACTTTCACTATACAAAGGCCTGAAGTCAGTATTACAAAAAGTTAAAAAGGAAAATACATGGAAAGAATAAACAAGGGAACGTTTGTAACCAATCGACTGTACACGTGACATTAATGTAGTCTTTGGACAGTTTTAGCAATGACGGTCTCTATGAACACTGACTCATCACAGCTCTTAACACTCCAACACACTGCTTTATTCATCATGTGAACACCGTGTAACAGCATCTGTATCTGTATATATGGACGATGTTTGATCACAGTTGTATAGCAGTGACTTGCATTACACAGGAGTCTTGACATACAATCATGAAAGTGACACATTTCACTCATCGATACAGCCAGTGACGAATCCAGAGTGGCTAGAGCAGATATTTTTGAAGGAAAAAAAAAAAAAAGTCTGCAGATTCTCAGGAACTTCGCCGTAATAATCTTCAATGCACTGAACAGTCCAATAAATAACAGAAAATGTTAATCAGCAACTCAAACGCAGCTTTTGATAGTTAGTCTCAATCAGCTATACAAACACTTCATTATTAATATAATGACAATGAGAGACGCTTGTTATTTCTGCCATAGAGAACCAAGTATAAGTGTAACGAGTAGAAATTTTAATCAATATACATTAAGTTTTAAGTTCTTACAAGGCTGTTTGTAACTACACGCATTAAGCAACAAAGAAATGACCAAACTGAAAGGCAAGAATATTTCAAACTACTAGCTGTGCCACATTAAAAGTCAATACTGATAAATCTCGCATTGACGACATATGCAAAACAAACAAAAAATACAAAAAACGAACCCAAACAATAAATCTGGGGCTCTGTGGAAGCAGAGAAGCGAATGTTGGAGAGATGAGATAAATGTTATAGGACTTACAGACAGAAGCATGACCCTACTCTACCACAGAGATGAATAAATATTAAACGTTTTAGACACAATCCATCTGGTTTAGAAAATGCTGCAAAATCTCTTCTCGTAGAGGCCTCCAGGTCCACTTTGCATTGTTAAAAAAGTCCTTTACATTCTTTTTATCTCACACTCACCGATGCACTTCAGTTCTGTGTGCTGATAGGAGGAAAACATGAGTAGATGCACGCCATTGGCTGATTTACTCAGTGTTGACCTAAATAAGGAAGTATTCCAGGAGAAAGGCGTGTTAGTGTTTACTCCGTTGTTTATCATCTAAACATGACGTTTGTAGGCCGTTTTAATTAGGATACACTAATTTATCCTGTACCTCTTTGGATGAAATTAGAAGATGGAGGCTGAAATTAGAATATCAAGCATAAAATCACAGAGTACATCTTTTAGAGTGCAAAACAGAGGTGCCAAGTACATGGCCCATTCCTCCTGGATTCAAACAGCATGACAGACACACTCGTGAAGTTTGCCTTGAAACACGCACACACACACACACACACTCATGTTAAATCTCTTTGTCCCTCCCCCAGTAGTGGACATCCCATAAATTTCCTTGTTTTTGATCTTTCTTTTTATTCCATCTATCTCTTAACATACACACACACATTCCTGTCCCACAGTCTTGACTCCAGGCTTATCTGGTGTAATATACTCTGTAGTAGACGGTTTTAGACCTCCAGAGCGAGTAGGAGTTGTCAAACTTGAGCAAGTATATACCATGGCCGGGATACTGGTGACTCCCAGCGTACACCTCCTCATGACAGTCCCGCCGGTACACCGGCACTATCTCATCCACCTGCGCTTTCCCAGCCTCTTTCTTGGCTTTCTCCTCAGACTGGCCCTCACCTGAGAGAAAAAGAACAGAACTTAAATCTACAATTCATATTTACACAAAATGTAACAGCAACAGAAACTTAAATTAATCAATCTATCTAAACTTTATATCAAAAGTAGTCTTTTGATTTCCACAGTTTAAAAATTAAACCGTTTTTTTTTTTTTTTCCTTTTCATTTTATGGCCAATATCCAATAAATGGGCAATATTAAAATTCTCAATTATTTTGTCTAAACAAATTTTAAAAAAATTACAATTAACATTACAAATTAAATTCTTAAGATAATTTTTCATTTGACCATAATCAAAGTATTTCCTTAGCAACTATCTTAGAATCCTCAGGGAAAATAGCTCTGGCTCAGATTATTTAATTATAATAAGACAAATGTATATTATACAACTGCATTATTTATGTATGCATGTATGACAACTACGTTGTTGTTTGGTAATAAATAAATATATTATTCAGCTGCATTATATATAAAAAAAAAAAAGTCCCATAATTTAGTATATTAATTTTTTACTTTACACTAGTAAAACTACAATACTTACGGCTTAATTTCACTTGCAAGAATTAAACCCTTGAGCTTTCATTTTGTTAGAAAACTGATAATTGTGTATATTTATTCGCACTGATATTAAAATTCTGTTTAATACCAATAAATCAATAATTTTATGACCAATATTAAAATTCTATACATATCGTCTAAATAAAAAATAAAACGCTAAAAAAAGTGCAACATTATAATGTACAGTATTAAAATGAGATTTGAGACTTACAGATTTGCTAAAGATGCATTTAAATCTGTTAGTATTAGTGTCTTAAAAAAACTTCATGTGAGCATTACATGGGTAAAATACGTAATTGAAATGTAAAAATAGAAGAAATGAGCTAAATTAAATATGCAATATTAGCCAATGATATGGTACCAAAGAATCAAGGCATTTGTTCCTCACCTTCTTCATCCTCGTCTTCGTCACTAGACTCGCTGACGTGCACGCTGACTGAAGCGTTAGTAGAGTCAGTCCATTCAAAGAAGACTCCGAAGCCAACGTCGTAATAGTCAGTGGCAAACTCCCAGAAGAGATAGGAGCCCTCCTCATGGGTGGGAACCCGGACGGTCACCACTTCCCCCCGGCCCACCGTGATCACAGAGTCCACATCCTGACGGATCTTCTCTTTAAAGTCTTTTATCTGCGGCCGGGTCCACATGGAGGGGGCTGCTATTACAGGTGGAGAGTCTGAGAACCAGGAATATGGTATATTACTGAATATTAATTTTTATTATTATTATTTTAATATTTTAAATTAGAGCTGGGCATTGACACATTCCACATTTTCATTTGATTTCATTTCAATTTACAAGCTTGCAATTCAATTCAGATGTCGATTTAATTTGATTGGATAGACTCATTTGGATATATTTAGGCTGTTATAATAGGTTTTTTCGCAAGACGAAATTTAGAAGAAAAATGGTCAAAACTATTTATTGTTAAATAGATTAATTTTATAATAAGTTTAGACTTCGTTTCATATCAAAAGTAACAAAGCACAAAGCTTATTGCAATGTATTGGATGTGTGGCAAGTTACAAATAATGTTTAGTGAAGTTTTGTTCATGCATCAACAGAAAACAGCACAGACTAAAAGAGAGATTCTTGGCATTTAAGACTCAATATCAGTTATTTGAAAAGAGAACAGATTAAAATTAAGAAATCTATATTTTCAACCCAGCCCTATTTTAAATTGAAATGTACCAGAATATGTGATACTACAGCATGAAAAGCAAATTGAATTTTAGAGTCCACAAACCCCTAAATGATAATTAAACAGCATTTGAAACCCATGTTCTTCTGTAATCTGACATACTGGAAATTCAGCGAGACAAAAATTTTAGGCAAGACTTGATTTTACCCATTGGAAATTGACTGGATGGTGAAAAGTGGGTGCTGCATAGCAAAACTTTTGTCAATCTGATTTTAAGTTGACATTAACAGTACTCAAATGAAGCGGTAGAAATACACAAACTCACCAGTGGGTCCATTGTCAGTGACCTCTTCTGCAGGCTCCAGGTCCGGCTCCCGTTCTAAGCTGTCAGTAGTGGACTCTGCCTGGCCGTTCAGTGTGGGAGCCTCGTCTCCAGCAGAAGGCGCTGACACCTCGCTGGCCTCTAATGTAGACAGCACTATAGCATCCTCCTGCTGTTTCTGCAGAGCAGCCTGGAGAAAACAGTGGAAACATTGGCATGACACAACAGTAAATAAATACATTTTAAAAACACAGTCCAGAATTATGATGAATTACATTCTAGAACTTGGTAAAACTAAATTTCCAACCTCGCTCTCTTTTAAATGATCAATTAAAACACCACTTGTCAGGCTTAGAAGCTCAGGTGGAAATCTACAAGCTGGACCAAGATGTGAATTTTACAGTGTCAAATGAACACAGCAACACCCGGGGATATGTACACAGAAAAAAAAATTTAATTGCATCAGTGAGTCAAAGTCCATTACATGACAATAAAACCAGTTTAGCTTGCAGTGACAGATGTGTAAAACACATTAAAATAATCTACTTAGTTACTGCACATCTGCAAACCAAATGCTAGCACTGCAGTTTTGTTCTTTATTATACCAGTCATTATTAACTGGTGGGTTGCAGGTCTGTTCGGATTGTGAATAATAAAATGTGACTAATTACATAATAGTGCGTAGCAAAATAAGCAAAATAAACAGGCTTATCAACTATGAAAACTGAGAGGAAACCCTTTCCATACTGAATGAAGCTGAGCACATATACAATACCGTTCAAAAGATTGGGGTCAGTAAAATTTTTTTTGAAAGAAGTCTCTTATGTTCTTTACTAAGGCTGCACTGATTTGATCAAAAATACAATAAAAACTGTTATATTGTGAAATATTTGACCATTCTTAGATCTCTATTTTAATATGTAATATATTCCTGTGATGGCAAAGCTGAATTTTCAGCAGCTATTAATCCAGTCACATGATCCTTCAGAAATCATTATAACATTTGATCATTTGCCGTTCAAGAAATATTTCTTATTTATATCAATGTTGAAAAAAAGTTGCTGCTTAATATCTTGTCAGAAACAGTGATTGTTTTTTTTTCAGGATTCTTTGAATATTAGAAGGATCAA
Source organism: Sinocyclocheilus rhinocerous (assembly GCF_001515625.1). NCBI lineage: Eukaryota > Metazoa > Chordata > Actinopteri > Cypriniformes > Cyprinidae > Sinocyclocheilus > Sinocyclocheilus rhinocerous. The sequence goes on along the minus strand of NW_015661612.1, from coordinate 256,651 downwards.
AAGAACAGTATTAATTTGAAATAGAAATCTTTACTGTCACTTTTCTAATTTAACGCATCCTTGCCTAATAAAAGTATTTATTTCTTCCAAAAAAAAATTATACTGGCTCCATCCAAACTTTTGAACAGTAGGGTAGTTTTTCAAAATGTAGTCAAGGATCACAAAAGCATTGTAGACATGAGTGGGACTGGGAGAATGAATCATGGGCTCTCACCTGCTGCTGAGCGAGCTGCACCTGATACAGCTGCTGCATGTACTGCTGATAGTGCTGCTCCTGCAGCTGTCGAATGAGGATGAGCTGCTGCTCTGGACTGTCGGGGTACTGCTGCGCTGCATACTGCTGGAACTGCACTGCTGTCTGCGCATTCAGTGCAGCCATGATCTGCTGCCTAACACATCAGAGAGAGTGAGAAAAAATGTATTATGTGTACCTGTACACTACATAACTTTTATAATCTGAACAGACATTAAAACACGATCACAAATGACAACGTGTTCTCAAATCTGTTCTCAAATCTGGTCAAAATATTAAAATATTTTTGAAATACACCGACTGGATGGAATCATAGTCTGATTCTGGACAAAAGTCGTGTGGTGTATTCCAGCCTTGAGTCTTTCAACAGACATTTTCAAACAATGCTGTTTTACTTTAGTTCTGGAATAATTAAAGCAGGTGTCACTCACTTCTGCTGCTCTACACGGAATCGTTCCTCCTCAACTTGTCTTCTCTCCTCCTCTTCTCGCCTCAGCCTCTCCTCTTCCTCATGCCTGCGTCTCTCCTCCTCCTGCCGCAGCCGCTCACGCTCCTCTTCCTCTCTACGCCGCTGCTCCTCTTCCTCCCTCCTTCTCAGGAAAAACAACAAGAGACCATACACAACATTAGAGACATCTGTGAAGTTACGGAGAGTGTTCAGGTTTTCAACGTTATTTAGAAAGAAGTTTATTTTATGTTGGCATGGTGGATCTCTGAAAGAATTCTATATCTCAAGAGAGGGAAGAACAGTAAATCAGTCTAATTTAAATAAGTGAGACACTAAATAGGAGAGAAGATAAAATCGATAGAGAAGGAAAATCAATCATCTTTATCTGCAAGTCTGACCTCTTTCTCTCTTGCTCCTCCTTTTCAATCTTGTGTGACGCGATGAAAGGTGCAAATAAACTGCAACATTTATTTAACAGCTTTACAAACTCCAGCATGGCCTCGTCCTTCTCTATGTTGCCCAAAGATGCCCATTCTTTTCTGAAAAAGTTACAATTGTTATTGGAAATCCCCATCTGTATATCCACAGCAAAATCACAGACTAAAAAAAATTAATTCATATTAAAATAATAAAACTTATACGCTACAGGAACTTTGTAGCATCTATAAGATCAGTATCATCTTTAATTAAAGGAAAATATTAAGTCTAAAATGTATAATAAATAAATAAATAGCATTTAAACTCTATATTTATAAATATTTATATTAGTGCTGTCAAACGATTAATTGCAATTAATCGCATCCAAAATAAAAGTTTTTGTTTACATAATATATGTGTGTGTACTGTGTATATTTATTATGTATATATAAATACACACACATGCATGTATTTAAGAAAAACATGTTTTGTTTTATATACAAAATATTTATATTTATATATATAAATTATATACGAATATAAATATATATGCACATCTAAATATTTTAAAAATAAACATGTATGTTTGTGTATTCATATATACATAATAAACATATACAGTACACACACATATTATAAAAACAAAAACTTTTATTTTGGATGCGATTAAACGTTTGACAGCACTAATTTATATATAAATACACTTCATATTTATTAAATAAATAAGACATTGATTTTAGACATTAATTTATGTACAAAAGAGCTCAAGGAAAACACTTCACTAGCACTAAAAGATATTCATAAAAATATTCATAAAAAATTGCTAATGTGACTCCAACAGCAGGGAAGTGCAGTAAGGTCAAAGATCAAATCAATGCTTACCTGCGGTCATTTCCCAGCACATCGAAGAAGCCCACCTCAGGGGAAGCATCTGGGTTGTAAGGCCCCTGCAACACTTGCTTGTGGAGGGCGACCAGACGGAGTTTATCCTCATAGGTCGGGTGGAAGGCTTTCCCATCTTTCTCTGAGGGAAAACAGTGCAAAAATGTGGATTCAAAATTTCAACTGGCTCTCATTACATTAGAAAAAAGGATTTCCAAACTTTTTTTGTCAGCCAAATCACTTTGATGCAAAATATTTACTTGACGTAAACCCTGAGACAATATTTCACATGCTCACGGTTCTCTGATCAGTTAATGGTCACATGAGATGCATCTTTTTTGTTGTAAATGTTTCATTTCCATTGTTTTTGTTCTAAAATTATTTATTTTAGTTTAAAATTAAGATTGAACTAATAGTATTTTTACAGCAACTCACAAAGCTAAATCCCAGTTTAGTCAAAGTCATGAAAAGATGATTATCATTTTTCTGTAAATTGTGTAGAAGTTTTTTTGTGCACATTTGCTTGAACGTCATGAACCAGACACATAAGACACCTTAATGCTCAGCTGGTATCTGAAACATCTTGATTGGTACATTAGTTGTGCATTAATTAAGAGAGCTGCAGCACTTAACAGACTATATAGCTGATGGACACACAAACAGACTGCATTCATCAGCCCACAGGCAAGAAATGGGTGTAGACCTGCGGAAAGGACTAAATATTTTATTGAACAAAATCTACAGTGCTGGTTTTGCTGTCAAGGAGACCTACCTAGTACAGCACTAGTGGTTCACTAGTCTATTTTGAATATTTCTGCAATCTTTCATATAGAGACACTTTGATTTAAAGTCAGGCACATGACACTTAGTGGTGCTGTCACCGGTTGGGGCAGGCAGTTCCTCTAGAGGTTCTTAACCCTGAACACTGCGACCTATTTAAGCAGAACTTTTCAACAACCACCGATAACCGAAACAGACAGGACTCTAATAAGAAAACAGCGACCTCACTAAATCGAAACAACACCGCGAGATCAATCTGTAACACAGAGATGACAATGCTACTGCATGGTTGTGTTCAATCAATGTCTATTTGTGTGTGTAGTGACATAAACCTTACCTTTAAAGAATCTGAGCGCCAGCCCGTAGAGCTCGACTAAAGAAAAGCCCCATTTCCTGTCGATCGTACCGCTGCTGGCAGGTTCGCCCTCCTCCCCATCGCCGCTCAGCTCAGGGTTCCCAGCGCTCTGCCCCGCCGACGTCTCGGCCTGTTCCTGTTCGCCCTCGGAATCCGGGCTCAAAGTCAAACCGTCGATAGACACTTCGAGCCGGCTCGAATTTGCACTGTTGAGGTCGCCGCTCTGAACCTCTGCCGCCATCGTGCAGAATGTCAGCTGAAGCAGCCACGTACCTACTTCCGTCCTGCTCCGCCGGAAATTCCGGCAGCATGACGTAGAAATGTTCGACTATGGTTCGACTACAAGAGCTTCAAAACCTTGAAATATTATCATGCAATGTTTATTATGACAGAAGTTCCATATAAAAAACATGAAAAGGTCTGACTCAAAAGGATTTAAATGACTTGGACTTAACAATATCGTATAAAAAAGTAACAATATCGTAATGTTTTACATAAAAATAAAAGCTGTTCGAGCATGTAATAACCTATACCATATATTTATATAAAAATTATTTTATAATACTCATCACAGTATAACACAATTCCCTTTAAAAATGAATAAAGAAAATAATTAAATAGGCTATACTTTAATAATGTTGAAAATTACGAAGACTTAACGCAAGTAATTTGACAACTAGGCTACTGTATCTGTGCCACTAACGAAAAGACAAAATACACAAAAATGAAATTATAAACATTATAATATTGTAAATTTTATTTTTATTTTGATGAAGAACATCATACAGATGTTTAATGACAAGATGAAGGCCTGGTTACATAAAATTGTTCCAAATACCATAGATACTGCAGTTATTGTGACCACAATAAAACTGTTGTTCAGTATAATAAAACTTGCTATTAGTCATCATGTCTAAATAAATAAATAAAAACAAATAACAATATTCTAAAAGGTTTTTAAATTTTTTTTTTTTTTTTTTTTACTGTTTGAACACCACATTTTAAGTTAAGCCGTTTTATTTTATTTTCCAGTAGTAACAATAAATGTATTAATTAATTAACTGGTATTTTGGTAGTATATGTGGTATTATGGTTATTTTTATAAGGGTAGGTTCCAACAAGTGCAGTTACAAATGTCAGATGCTTAGACTGTTTGTGAACTGCATGTAAAGATTACTGAAAAGAACTGGTGAACATCCATATTCAAGTTCTCACAAACCATGCTAAGTTAATCTTAAATGGTATAAACCGCTGATTTGACCATCAATGATGATATATATACATATATATATATATATATATATATATATAAAGCTTGAAATAATTTCCACTTCATATAATAATTATAGTTCTTTTCGGTTCATTAAAGATTCATTTTTAATTAATCAAGAATATTTATGATTAAATCCAGGTGGTTACTGAAAAAAACATCATGTTATTACTTTCGTCATGAAGGGCTCGACATGAACCAAGTAGTGTTACTGCTCTTAACACAAAACTGTTGTTTTTGTAAATACACCAAATAAAACAGACTCCATCTTCCTAGTTAAAGTCCAATATTTATAACAAGACAACCTTTGAGCAAGACAACAGCAGAATATTGATCATATCGTGTCAGTGGTGACTGATGTTCAGTGAGACCACCACCAATAAAACTTTCAAATAAAGTTGAAATATAAACTTAGATTTTGGGAGACAAACGATATGTAAAGAAAGTGTTAACCTGTAACCTTAAGCTTGGAAAAAAAGAAAACTTTAACCAGTAACCTTGACCTCTGTAGATCAACCTCATGAGCGAGCAACCACACAAAAAAAATAATAATAGTAATAATATAAATAAATAAATGAAACATTTAAAAAATCCAAATTCACATTCAAAGGTCGCCGTGATTTTGCCAAGCAAGACATGTTCCTGGATCAACATCTTTTGATGATCCTGGATCAACATTATTGTCCAAAAATATAGACTTAACACAATCCCTATCCCTAAACCTAACCCTACCCATAATTTATTCCTAAAATCAGTGGGAAATGATGTCTGATTAACAAGGGTGTAGAAGCACCTAACCCTGATTGTAAGTCTAAAACAGATATTTGCAGAAAAGTTATATCTCAATTCTGATTGGTTAATTGGAATGATGTTCCAGGATCAACAAGGATGTTGATCCAGGAACATGTTGTACCTGGTGAAATCACGCTCACCCACATTCAAACTATAACCTTGAACTTGAATGGAACCTTGAATTGAAATTTACAAAAAAAAATATTACCTAATTTCTGCCAATAATCACATACTCATGTCATCATTAAAACACTGCCTAAATATAACTAATAAAACTGACCACATAATTACTATTTGATGCAGTGACAATAACTTAATTTCAGCTTTGACTACAACAAGAAAACCTTTCAGCAAGACAACCTACAACAGAACCTTGATCCTGCTTGGTCTCTACCAACTTGAATTTTAGGAAACAACCCAGAAATACAGAAAGAAAACATAACCTTGATCTTGGGGAAAAGGAGAAAAAATCAACATGTAAGTTCAAACGTAAACCCGTAACCTCGAATTTAGGGGGAAAGAAAGACAATAAACGTGGAAATTCACAATAAGCAATATCCACTCCAAATATTCAGCGCCAACTGAAATCACATCAACCAAGAAGCAAACCTGATAACGCTAAACGTGGGAATGCAAAGAAAATAATTAAAATTGGGAAGGCTATCTTAAAACCTGTAAAATATGAAGTAGCCTACATGCAGAAAATGCGAAACTAAGCAAAGAGAACTAACTTGTAAATGGGAAATTTAAAAGAAGAGAGAGAAATAAGGCAAATAGGCTATACAAAAAATAGGGAGAAATAAAAAATAAGAAAGAAAGAACATATATATATATATATATATGATTCGATGAGTACTCAACTGTATAGGCCTAGTCCAATCCATTTTGTCCAGCTGCTCGCTTTTTATACATTTTCCTGCGTTAGCCTATACATCAAGTGATGTCACTATTGCGACGTCATAATTGCATTCCAATAGTAATAGCATTCCATTCGCATTCCAGAGTAGCCAAGTTGGGTTCACTGGCCAGCGAGCGCTCAAATGATGCTACAGCGCTTGTTCTCCATTCCGTTAAAGACAAGAGAATGATTGAATCTATTAGCTAGGCTAGCTACTTAACAAACAAACAAAAAATGCTTTCGAACCAGAAGCCGTCGTATTTTAGCAAAGCCCAGTTAAAGCAGCTCCTTCTAATGCACCGGGTATATCACAGACAGATGACAATTAGCCAACATTATGACAGATTGTTAAGAATGTGTTATATTTAACCCAGGTAATCTCTTTGTCTATTGTTTTGTCATTTCTTTCTCAAGCCAGTCCCCTACCAACAAATACGAAATCTCAGAGAATAAAGATATTTTTTTGTTAGTTATGTTATGATTTTTCACAAGTAACAGATTTGTACACGATGGGATTTCCCCCGATATTTTAATAAAATAATAGCTTACTTGAAAATATGGTAATGTTTGTCTTTCTTTTCTGTTTCATTTTATATTTTGTTGGTATGGAGCGGCAAGTATAAAAAATAATTTAAAAACAATTCTCTTGACACTGTGCTCTCATGCTATTCAATGTCAATAGGGGGCAACAGAGGATGATTTTACTGAGTCCTCAGCACTCACCTGAATTACTTCAGCCTCTAATTTTAACATTAAACAAAAAGCTTTTTGCGAATCACATAATCCTTTTTAACTTAATAGTTCTCCCAAACATGATATGACCATCATGTCGTTGCAAACCTGTATACAATTATTTTTCTTATTTTCTGTGAAAAACAGAAGATATTTCGAAAAATGTTTTAAAATTTTTATCCATACAGAGCAAGTCAGTGGGGTCCAAAACAGCACTGGACATTGACTTTTTTTTTTTCTTAAAATAAAAATAAATAACCTTTCTACTACTTTCTAAAATTGCCTATCATTCATTTAGTCTGAGTTCTATGAATCATTGCATTGTGTGTTCATGCCACTGTATATCCACTTTAGAATTACAGACTGTTGAAGTGAGCTAAGGTACAGTGACAAAACACAGAAGTACATTGTTCTGTGTTTGTTTCAGTAATGGAGAAGTTCTTACTCAAGCAAGCTGTAGCTAGTGTAGGTCAATTCTGGGAAACTTACATAATGAAAGAAATGTCCTATTTAATTAAATAATTTTAAATAATAAAAAAAAAAAGCTATGGCAGTAAAGCGGTCCTGTCAGTGATGATCAGATATGCAAAAGATAACTGTTTGGGGGAAGGAACTAGTTTTTGTAGAGGACTGTTATGCAAAAACAACCTGTATACAGGTCAAAGATAAGATAAGTTTCAAAGGTCATGGCATATACAAGACTTTCAATATCATTTAAAACTTGTGATTATTTTGAAAGGATTTTTTTTTAAACTTATGAAAAAAAAAACGTTAACCAGATGAGAAATAAATTAGGCATGCATTATTGCAGCACAAACACCTACAAGGTTAATAATTAAAAACATAAATAACCTAAAAGGTTATAAAAAAAAAAAAAAGATGGTGAGACTCAGTTGGTGCATTGGTTCTCAGCACTGGATCTCATTTCAGTTTTTTGTTGTTGTGTTGCAGTATTTTGCCTAATTTATTTAGATAAAACTTACAATGTTTATATCTCAGATACATTAGGCAATGGTAAAGATTCTATGTACAAAAGGTAAATAGTACATCTAGAAAAAAAAAACATCCTGCATTAGTACTACATATGAAGCAGGTCAATTACAAAATTCATTGATATACAGAAGACTTTTTACACTTTGCTGTTTTAACATAGAAACAAGGAATAACCATTTCCCTTTATGGTTTGTAATTGGCATAATTTCTTTAAAAAAAATTTAATGAATAATGTATCCATCATTTACTCAACCTCATGTTGTCCCAGTCAAAAAAATGAAAATAAAATAAAATAAATAAATAAATAAAAAATAAGTATGACTTTCTTTCTTTTGTGGAACACAAAAGACAATGTCATACAGGTTTGGAACAACATGAAGGTGAATAACTGATGACTGAATTTCCATTTTTGATCAATGCTAATCAGTCTGTCAGTCAAAATGCTGGGCACTTTGCCCTTAATTAGCGCATAATCACATGGTAAACGAAGTGCCATTGTCATTGTACGAGCCATCCATAGAGCGGCGCGTGGAAATGTAAATTTCAGTGGTGGCCCGTGAGGAGCGTCTCGCTGACATGTAGTTCTTCCCCAAGCACCAGATGTCCCGTAGGATCTTCCGGAAGTGGTTTCTGAAATTCACTCCGATGAAAGCATACAGCAGGGGATTGAGACAAGCGTGCAGGTACGCCAAGCTTTTCGTGATGGTCATGGTCAGTGCGACCGACTCCTCATGGCTGCATTCCTGCAGTTCAAACATGTTGATGGTATAATACAACAGCGCCATATTATAAGGCATATGGCAGACCACAAACACAAGGACCACAGTGAGGACCACACGCACTGCCTTGTGTCTCTGAAAGTTCTTGGCCCGAAGGAGGGTGACAATGACACTGGCGTAACAGAATCCCACGATCAGCAGCGGCAAGAAGAAACCCAACGCAATCTGAGAGCTGGGCACCACAGTTTTCATCACACGTGCAGTTTCGTTCGACTTAAACATGAAAAAGCACACATAATTCTGGTCGTCACTGCTTAAAAAGCTGGATTCCATTGGGCCGGGTTGGTAACGCTCATAAAACATGAAGGTGGGCAGTGACAGCAGCAAGGCCAACAACCAGACGGCTGCGCAGACCAGGTGGCTGTAAAGCAGAGTGCTTGAACGCAGCCGGTAGGAACGGCGGGCCTGTACGATGGCAAGGTAGCGATCTCCACTAATGCAAGCCAGGAGCAGCATGCCACTGTAGAGGTTCACGCTGTAGATGCCACGCAACAGCTTGCAAGACAAGTCCCCCATGGACCACCCGTGCTGCTCGCTGTAGATTATCAAAGGCAAGGCCACCACAAACAGGATGTCAGCGATGGCCACGTTCAGTAAGTACACGTCAGTCATGGACTTGGTTCGCTTGTAGAGAGCGTACGTCACAATTACGAGGGCGTTGCCAATGAAACCAGCAAAACAAATGATGGGGTGAACAAAAAAGTGGAGGAAGTTCTCCATGTCCTGTCTGCGGTCCATTGAACACGGTTCCACTATATCAGTATAGAAGTCGGTGTAGTTGTAGTCTGTGCTGTTGTTTTCAAATTCATCCATTTTCTCCCGTTAAGACTGTAAAGAAAGTAAGAAAAAATGAATTGGTAAAATTATTAATTTTATGGCAGAGTTCACTTGTCAAGATGAAGCTGCCTGAATGAAATTAACAAACCATTAACTACGACTTTTGCCTCAATAAACTCCTAATTTGCTGCTTATTAATAGTTAGTAAGGTGGTTAAGTTTAGTTTAGTTACTGGGTAGGATTAGGGATGTAGAATATGGTCATGCAGACTATGTGCTTTAGAAGTACTAATAAACAGCCAATATGTTAATAATAGGTATGCTAATAAGCAACTAGTTAATAGTGAGAATTGGTCCCTATACTAAAGTGTTACCACTTGTTTAAATAATAAAGAAGAGATTTGTTCCTAATTTTCCCTAAGAATGAGGCGGCAGACGTTTGTCATCATTTTGCCACTGCCATATAATATTCTGTACAAATGTGAGTGTGAATTAAAGGACAGATTAGGGTAAATCCAACAATTCATTCCACACCAAGAAAAAGCTCTCAGTGCAAATGTTGCTTTGTAGTTTGACATTTTACCCTTACAGAAAGAGGAAATCTGCAGAAAATCAGGTCACATACAGATCAAGAGATTCAATGCATACAACAAATATTTACTGGCCATTAGTCCTGAACATGATGTTAGTTTAGAAAAGTGTAGCATTTCTCAACCAAAAGTACTTCTTTCTACGCATTCATAAGTTTTATAACAAGCATCAAGCATGAAAAACTAGGCAATTGATAACGTCATGCCTCATAGGTTCAAGAAAACACATCCAATTGTAAAAAACACACAAATACAATGAAAAGCACTCTGCACTTACCATAAATCCAAACAATTTATAAATCAAATAAGCATCTTTGTCATGTTTGTATGTCACAGTTGTTTTTATAAAGGCTGTCTTAATTAAATAAGAACACATACGGAGTGTCCGCTTCATGCACACAGGAAAACTTAAGCATAAAAATATTTCCAGGCAAGTTTTTATAGAATTTTTATTTTTTTTTGAATGTTCATGTATTCACTAGATACTGGCATACAGAAGAATCATGCAATTTCATTCATTGCTATAAAAAAAGATCATGCTATATCTATCTATATATAATTTTATAGAGCAAACTTTATCCTTCTCTCAGTGGGCAAATATCAGTTTTTATACTGCAAGTGTCTCAATTAAATGCAGATCCTGCACACTAAGCCTTCAAATTTACATTGATTCAAATTTGTTGCCCACAACACCAAGACTAGCATAAATAATTTATCTCCAGTTCAGGTAATTAAATACATAGGTATTAAAACAAATAGGCACTGACTTATGTCCATCTAAAAATGTAACATGTGACTGAAGCGGAAAAAAGAAGCGACTTACCAGTATCTACACAAACAAGTCTAATGGAATGCAGTGAGAGGTTTCTGTTCCTTCTGGTTTCTGATGAGGAAAGACAACTTGGGCAGGGCACAGCTGCGTAATAAGAAATTGATATTATCTGACCTGAGCAAAAGGAGGCACGTCACTGCCGCTTAAAGAGCGCTGTATAGGAACATGTAGGTGTGAGTGTCAGACCATCAAAGCTGTCTGACACACATGTAAGGTTTAGATTATGGTTTCATGTAAAAGGTTGGTGCTACGCCTCAAACAGAAATACCCAACAGACATTCACTTTTAGCACTTTATTCATGATTGAAGATTAATTTCACTGTGATTTCTGTAACACTTTCACTGACATTAAAACACAACTCAATGACTCTGGTATTATTTTAAACAAGAGAACTCACAATTTGCTATCCTTTCATTTCTGTCCTTTTGTTTTGTTTTTTGTTTTAAATGGTAATTAAAAAAACAGGACGAGTCAACAGTCAGACTGTACTTAATTATTTATTGTGAACTAAATCCATAAATACATAAAGTATAAAATAAGGAACTGACAGTTAGATGTCAAGCAACATCTTCCATGTAGTCGGCACCCAAACTTATCTGCGAGACGCTCACATCCTGAGTGGTTTCATCAAGCTTGAAAAAAGAAAGTGAGAGAAACCAAATAAAATGATAAGAATTAGAGTCAATAAGATCCAAAATCACATTCAAGGTTAAACCAAAGGCTATTATTTTTGTTATACTATCCCCCGGTTACACAGACCAGGCTTAAGCCTGAGCGGTTTCAACTGAAAGAAACTAGCACCGATTGATCTTAAAATATTGTATATTGTAAGTGTTGTATGTATTGTATTGTTTGTGACTGAATATTGTAATTTCGTATCAACATCCTGCCCAGGGCATCTTTGTCATGTTTGTATGTCACAGTTGTTTTTATAAAGGCTGTCTTAATTAAATAAGAACACATACGGAGTGTCCGCTTCATGCACACAGGAAAACTTAAGCATAAAAATATTTCCAGGCAAGTTTTTATAGAATTTTTATTTTTTTTTGAATGTTCATGTATTCACTAGATACTGGCATACAGAAGAATCATGCAATTTCATTCATTGCTATAAAAAAAGATCATGCTATATCTATCTATATATAATTTTATAGAGCAAACTTTATCCTTCTCTCAGTGGGCAAATATCAGTTTTTATACTGCAAGTGTCTCAATTAAATGCAGATCCTGCACACTAAGCCTTCAAATTTACATTGATTCAAATTTGTTGCCCACAACACCAAGACTAGCATAAATAATTTATCTCCAGTTCAGGTAATTAAATACATAGGTATTAAAACAAATAGGCACTGACTTATGTCCATCTAAAAATGTAACATGTGACTGAAGCGGAAAAAAGAAGCGACTTACCAGTATCTACACAAACAAGTCTAATGGAATGCAGTGAGAGGTTTCTGTTCCTTCTGGTTTCTGATGAGGAAAGACAACTTGGGCAGGGCACAGCTGCGTAATAAGAAATTGATATTATCTGACCTGAGCAAAAGGAGGCACGTCACTGCCGCTTAAAGAGCGCTGTATAGGAACATGTAGGTGTGAGTGTCAGACCATCAAAGCTGTCTGACACACATGTAAGGTTTAGATTATGGTTTCATGTAAAAGGTTGGTGCTACGCCTCAAACAGAAATACCCAACAGACATTCACTTTTAGCACTTTATTCATGATTGAAGATTAATTTCACTGTGATTTCTGTAACACTTTCACTGACATTAAAACACAACTCAATGACTCTGGTATTATTTTAAACAAGAGAACTCACAATTTGCTATCCTTTCATTTCTGTCCTTTTGTTTTGTTTTTTGTTTTAAATGGTAATTAAAAAAACAGGACGAGTCAACAGTCAGACTGTACTTAATTATTTATTGTGAACTAAATCCATAAATACATAAAGTATAAAATAAGGAACTGACAGTTAGATGTCAAGCAACATCTTCCATGTAGTCGGCACCCAAACTTATCTGCGAGACGCTCACATCCTGAGTGGTTTCATCAAGCTTGAAAAAAGAAAGTGAGAGAAACCAAATAAAATGATAAGAATTAGAGTCAATAAGATCCAAAATCACATTCAAGGTTAAACCAAAGGCTATTATTTTTGTTATACTATCCCCCGGTTACACAGACCAGGCTTAAGCCTGAGCGGTTTCAACTGAAAGAAACTAGCACCGATTGATCTTAAAATATTGTATATTGTAAGTGTTGTATGTATTGTATTGTTTGTGACTGAATATTGTAATTTCGTATCAACATCCTGCCCAGGGACTGCAGATGCAAATTAGCTTTATAGCTAACTCTGGCACAACACTTTTGTTGTGCGTTGTCCCTGTACAAATAAATGAAAAAATAAACTAAAATATGTCAGTGCCCTTGTTTTGTCTCAAGATGCAAACCAGTCTTTTTTTTTTCTAAGGCATGTTTACAAAAATTATTGAACTATGGCCTAATCCTGGATTAGTCTAAAGCCCGGGATACACTGCACGATTTTAGCAATCCTATAAGATCATTACTTTATCACACTGTGCGACATGGATCGTTTAAACTTGGGTACGACAAGCATGTAGACTGTACTATGATGACACCTATTGAATCGTAGGCTGCGACGGCTGCGACACACGTTAGCGCAACGTCATCAGCATGCATTAGTGGTAAACAAATACCAGTACATAAAAAAAATAAAAAATACCGGTACATCAAGGTGGATCGTGCTTTGGCAGTTGTGCTTTTCATGTGCACTGAAACAAAGAAGAGGCGCCGGCAGAAGAGGGCAATATGGACCCGCTCATGTCTCGGGAAAAGAGGACAACTTGGGATGCCAGTTTTGCACAGGGAGCTTGGCAGCTGCAGTTCCTCCGCTATCTCCTTCCATGCTATGTCCTTTTTGGTGCGGTCATGATAGCAGCTAGAGGACACATCGTACAAACATGCCCTCTGCTGCCACAACTCAACAAGAATTTGTTCTTTATGGGTATCCCACATACCAGTATACCTTCTACTTTTTTTCAGAAGGGTCTGGCTGCAGCCTTGCACTTGCACTCTCAAACTTGCACTCTCAGACACTTGCGCTTCCGCTAGCGACGTCACTTGCAGTCTTTATTTTTTATTTTGTTCTATTTTTTTTATTACTTCTTGTTTGAATCTCTCAGCATTTTACAACAGTAGCCAGGTGTTGAAGACAAGAAAAAAGAAACTAAATTACAATGTCACTTGCATTCGCCACTTGCACTCTCCGCTACCTGCGACGTCACTTGCAATCGACACAAATCGTGCGTGTTGCCAATGGAGACAAGAAGCTGTGGTGGTGATTAAACGATTAAAACTAATTTAGTACTATAACATACAGGGTCCTGCAAGAAAAAGACAAGACCCTTTTGCAAATCCGTGGCCACAGAACAGCAGAATATGTCTGATATAAGTCTCTCGTTAAGCGTTTTCCTCCTGTAGAAAAACATAAACACTTAATATGGCTTAATGTATTAAGATATATTAAGTGCAATTAAAAGATAAAATTCGATATATAGTTATTATTTAATGTACTACGAGGCAAGCAGATGGCCATGAACACAATGCGCAAACTTTCACTTGTCCTCCCATACAGCGTAATTTAGTTTCTTTTTTCTTGTCTTCACCACCTGGCTACTGTTGTAAAATGTTGAGAGATTCAAACAAAAAGTAATCAATAAATAGAACAAAAGAAAAAATAAAAAAGACTGCAAGTGATGTCAATTGCGGAAGCGCAAGTGTCTGAGAGTGCAAGTCTGAGAGTGCAAGTGCAAGTCTGCAGCCAGACCCTTCTCCTTTTTTTTGCCTCCATGGCATTTAAATTGTAGCGCCGCTGGTCGCGTGGATCAATATGTCATTTCATGTTGCAATTTCATTGGCTGCTGAGTAGACGCAGGTCGTAGCAGCAAACACTGTGCGTTGAGCTTGCTGAATTTCTGACACTGTCAGAAAACTATCGTAGGCTATCTTTGGTCGCAAGACCGGGAAAACGCCCATCTTTGAACCTCTCTCACTGTACGACAGGACCACCGATTAAGAGCCACGATCACAGAAATCGCCAGGATTGCTTCACGATGGCAATCTTTCGTCTGGGAAAGCCAAAAATCTTGCAGTGTATCCCAGGCTTAGGATCTGTCTGTGAAACCAGACTGTTGAGTACTTATGTCACTTCCTCTCACTGCCTCATCGGGCCCCTTTAAGTACCCATATTTGCAATTAACAAAACATGCCACTCTCACTTCTTGCCTTTTACACAATGCATTCTTATCCATGAGGTCACTCTGTTGACATTTGTCCCTCTTCACATAGAATTGTGAAAAGTGGGGCCATAATTAACTGACATTAAGAATAACCACATCAATGTTGCATTCATACTGGATTATAAATGTCAATCATTTCTTTACAAGCTTAATAATGGAACAGTTCATCTGAAAATGATCAAGACCCACAGTCATTTAAACTCCTTTTGAAACAAGCGATGTCAACACAAATAATGGCACGTTTTTGAGGATGGAGAAAACAATACCTTATCGCTGATGTCAGGTCCCTCTATCGACACCTCCTCAATCTCCTCATCGATGCTCACTTCACTCTTAGAGTTTTCAGAACGATGACTGAAGAGAAATTATAGAGATGACAAAACTTCATCAGGATTCAGAACGAGCAAAAATAACATGAGACCAGTGAAACATCTGATGGGCATGTTCTTTACCTGTTGAAGTCATCGTCATAGTCAAGATCTTCATCTGCAAAGCATTCTTTTTTTGAACAGGAGAAATGTGAAATGTGATAGTGAGTAGAATTTTTTGATTTGATGGTTCAAAAAATATTGAACATATTATTGAGGAGTTCCTACCCAGCAAAGGGGATGCAGTTTTCTCATTTGGAGCGGGAAAATCTTTTACACCCTTATCTTTAGAACTAGACGTACCTAAGACAGTAATTATGGAGAAAAGATATTAATTAGTGTCAAATTCATATCAGTTAGGGAAATCTTTAAGCACCTCATGAGTTGATTCAATTTCGATCCAGAAAGTCACAATCCCACTCTGATGATTCATGATGTTTTCCGATTTTTTTTAGAAACCTTTGGTGGGTTAAATTATGTGTAAGATTATGCATAAATGGCATACTAAAATATGTCAACTCTGCCCACAAACAAAAAATAGCATGTATAACAGCATCAGAAGCAGCTCTCATTCTGTGTAATGGAAACTGTCCAGAATGGCCTAATTCATGTGCAAATACTTTTATTCCCTTTATTCTATATTTTGTGCTATACATGTCACTTCAATTAACCCTTCATTTGCAGTTTTTGGGGGAAAAGTTCATATAAAATTTTGGATCGATCCAGAATCATCTGAGAAAGAATCTTGATTGATTTCACAAATGGTTTGCTACCATTTTTGTCAGATGAATGATCTTTCTGGCTGCTCTCAGGAGATCCTCCCGCACTCTTTAGCTGCGTGTCTGCCGTGAATGCTTTCCCTAAACTGCTGCCCAAGCCTTCTCTCCTGGATATATAAGCACTGAATGTCATTTATATATAGCGATACCCCTGGTTCATTTGACATTTTTCAGCAGTGGATCAAATATTGTTTGTACGAACAAAGCCAAGCTAGTTGTAATCAGCACTTGTAACGAAAGTGACAAAAGTAAATATGAAAAATTGCTGTTCATAACATTGAATTTTTTTGATCACATTTAACAAGACATTATTTAATAAATGTGACATCATTTAATCAGTTTTATTAAATGTGGTTGTGAGTCTTGATAATTTAAGGGAGCCAGTTAAGATGTTGAAATTGATTATTACTCTTGTTTAATCCAAAGTGTGTGTGAATACAACGGTAGTTAACTCTGTAAAACTGGACTGACCACAGTATTCTGCTGCTGTATGAACATGAACAGCCCCAACAACGGAGTAAACAGCCTGATTTTGCACCCATGGGTTAAGATGGATGCAGGCCTAATTCATGTGCAAATTCTTTTATTCCCTTTATTCTATATTTTGTGCTATACATGTCACTTCAATTAACCCTTCATTTGCAGTTTTTGGGGGAAAAGTTCATGTAAAATTTTGGATCGATCCAGAATCATCTGAGAAAGAATCTTGATTGATTTCACAAATGGTTTGCTACCATTTTTGTCAGATGAATGATCTTTCTGGCTGCTCTCAGGAGATCCTCCCGCACTCTTTAGCTGCGTGTCTGCCGTGAATGCTTTCCCTAAACTGCTGCCCAAGCCTTCTCTCCTGGAAAACAGACCAGATGAGACTCTTCGTGAAGTCAGCTGACAGCCATATAATGAGAAGTGAAGGAAGAGAGAAGTTATGGCAGGAGACAGACAGGAAATGGCCCAGCTCACCTAGGTTCAGAGTCAGGGCTGGGCCTGTTATCACAGTCAGAGAGCATGTCCTCTCCATCTCCCTCTTTATCACTGCCAATAGCAGACAGGCTGAGGCCAGACAGAGCAAGAGAATGTTCATCCACACATACATATACACATAAAACCAAGAAGAAGGCATTGAGAGAGAGAGAGAGAAATAAAGAAAACATGCAGAGCAAATGCAGAGAAGGAAAGAAAGGAGAAGGGCAAAGGTAAAAAAAAAAAAACACACACATACAATTGTGATTGTAGTCACTGCACTACTCCTGTACTTTTGGTTGCTGGATTTTCCTTTTGACAATATCAGGTAATGGTGTTAAGGTTTAAACGTTATGGTATAATAATGGCCACATTCACACAGGCAGTATTTGACAACTATATTTATTAAAAGTCGTGTTCATACAGGGACATCGCTGGATCTTGGCTGGGTAATTAATAGACAAGCATAAGGGATATAAGCAGCCATATGATGTCAATGATATGTTTATGATAATGATTCTTATTTTTTATTTATTTATTTTTTTACATTATCTAGCAACTCTACCATTGATAGCTTAAAAAATTTGAAAATAATGAAATCAATAAAAATAAGGATAATAACAAAATAATGATAATGTTAAATAAATCACTCATTGAGGCTAGTGCCCCTCCTCATTTGGGATAAGGATCGCCCTGACAGGCTTCCTTCCCTCTGCCAGTGCTGACTTCTCACAGGGGGGGAAAACACATACAGAGCACAGACACAGTTACAGAAAGAGGGAAAGGGAGTGGCAGCTACAAAAAGCAAAAGAGGGACATGGTGCAGCATACAACAAAGCTCCAAAATCTACCCTTTATCTGTCATAGTCAAAATCATACTAAAATGCGAATACAAAATGAAAACGGGAAGTACTTACTCTTTCTGACCTGAATAAGGCTTATCTGCCAAAGATAAACCACTGTTTTCACGTGCAGCATTAAGAGACAACAGTAAAAAGGAGAAGATACTGGTCAGAAAAAATAAAAGCACTTCTCTGTATTTTAACTAAGAGCAGAATTGTGACTTAAGGGTGGGTGCCTGTCATATTTACACAGTAAAAAATTAACTACAGTTATGAGCTTCAAAAACATGAAGAACCCAGATCTATGCTTCTGAAATTACAGTCAAAGGTGCCAGCGGTTTAGATCATTTCGTTTTTACTTGCTCTTTTAGTCTCAGTAGAACATGTGGGCACTGAAACAGTCCTTGTTCAAAGCTCTGAATGGAAATCTGCTCCCACTATGAGTGTCAAACTAGGACTTTGATAAATGACATTTCACACTGACGTTTCTATTTTCATTTTTATATATAGCATATACAAATTGCTTTTCATTATCCTTTTGCTAAATGGTATTCTTTCTGGCATTTAAAAAAAACAAAAAAAACATGCCATTGGACAGTTCACACTTGGCAATATCTGTATAAATACAAAATTTTTTTGTAGTATTTTATTGTTACATTTAACTAAAATTGTAAACATAAATTAAATAAACACTATTTGTCAATTTAAGTAGTGATTTATATATTCACACTACTGTTTTTAATTAGACTATTATTTTATTTCTTTTTTCTATTAATTTATTTCTTCATTTTATTTTTAAGTGGCATGCCTATATATCAACAGTTTGTCACTTGCGTCACCTCAAATCTCCAACTTTCGATAAGATAAAAAAAAAGACTTCCTGTTACTTTGTCAGTGTGTCCGGTCCACAAGAGAAGACATAATTGATGATTTCTCCTAGTGAAGGTATCCTTACCAGCCATAGGTCTTTTGAGGTTTAGGAAGAGGATCATCAAAGAACGAGTCTCCTTCATCCTCATCCTCCAGTCCAAACTCCAGTGCTCTCCTCAGTGTGGTGGGAAGGTTTTTCCCATCACCTAACCCCTCCTCTGACCCTTCAGACACTTGAACAGACCCTCTGTTCTTCTGAGGCCCCAGTGTTTCACCAGGTCTTCTGTCTCCGGCCTATGGGAAAGTCGCAATATTATCAACATGCTCTAATAACACCACAAGGCCATAAGCGCCAGATTTCACCTAATGCAATCAACATGAACAATAAGCATCATCTGCTATGTTCAGTTCAGTTTGGAACCAACAGCTGCCCATTTTAGATTAAGTGCTATGTGTACAAAAGTGAGGTTCCATAATGAGCTAAAATAATGAGATAAAAATCAAAGAAAAATTTGTTCCCTTTGACCAAGTGCTTTTAAAACATGACATTCTCAAGTAAAATTTATTTGGAAATTCCTAAGAGTAGACGATTAAAAGATTCAAAGTAAAGAGCATCTCACATAACTTACAAGAAAAGTAGGTTGTTAAAAAGCCCATTTTGAAACTGGCCCACGTTAAGAAAAATGCTGCGTCATTCAACCCACTCACAAATCGATCTATTTCTTTGTATAGGTCAATTTTCAAAAGAAAGGTTTTACTTGAGATGAAATGTTTCAGAATTAGTGTACACATCCAAAGGCAAGAGGTTAGACGACACATGCTGAATCTGGTTAATAAAAAGGTGTTAGTAAGTGTTAATTCATTTATTTTCACAATAGTATTGGGTGATTAGTGAAAGCCTTGTCAGTATCTTTGCTCTAAATCTTTTTGCAAAGACTGATCTCATTTGTATTGTGTATTAGCATAAATCTGCTCTGCAATAGCCAGTTTACTATATCAAGTGCTAAGATGGTTCCAATTCAACCATGGGCTACGTTTGGCACATTTCACATACAAGCGCTTTTTGCATCCTGAATACAAAGCAGTAATTTAGTCTTGGGACATGAACTTCCACTTGCACATGTGATAACAGTAACAGGAAGGAGCACAAATCATAATTTTGTCACATCTACCTAACAACAGCCAAATGTGTGTAGACACCACCCATTTATGAATCATTTGTGAGACCTAAAGGAAGCCACATGGTTGAGCTGATCAAAAGCTCCTGTATCAGAGCTGACGCACGTGTGCTTTACCTTTGGGTCAGCCTTTTCTTCCTGCGCTGAACTGTGCTTAACAAATCCTTTATACCTGGGTATCTGAGCACCAGAATACAGCCATCAGCTTCCCTTTTACAACAATGACATGCTACCCTCACTAAATCATACATGGATATGGATTAAGTGAACCGAATAAAAATATATGCAAAACAAAAAAGGAGGAACTGTTGTAGGATACAAATACACACAAAAAAAACAACTACTGCATGCAACAAAAATGCAATTGAATCTGACACATGGAGTAACTTTCATAAAGATTTGGACAATTTGAATCAAAATATCTATAAGTTTACATTTATTGTATGTTTGAATTTCCCAATGGTATAGTATGTAAAAAACATATATGATGCTTAAACGTCATTTAATGTAATTTGGAGAGACATAGGAAGATGGAATTAATTTAAGAATTAATAGATTGTTTTGTTCATTTAGGGCCATAAAAAAAACAATTCAAATTCTTAAAGAAAATTTATATAAGAATCCTCATCAAAAAAAGTATTATTTGGTTGCATAAAAATTCTTGATTAATTAATTAATTGATTAATGATTAATTATATGTTTGAAATTCCCAATGGTATGGTATGTGGAATAAATATAGTGAATAACTGTCAAATAATTCATTTAGAAGAAACCATATATATTTCTTATCAATGACATAATCATTTTTCTTTAATAAAAAATCTTGAATCTTGAATATATATATATAATTTTTTATTTATTCATTAATTTTTTTAAGAGCTTAATATATGATGTGTGACACTACATTCTGTGCAGGTCATATAGGCACTTGCCTACACTCTGGTAAAATCCCTTTCCCCTTTGTGAGTCAAACTTCAGTGACTGCATGAATTTACTATTGTGCATCACCCACCATCTACGATATAACCAACGATAAAAGATATGCCGATAAATCAAAAACGAGACACCCAATACTACACCACGCATCTTCTATTCATAAAACGAATGATGTTCTGGGGTTCAACTTAAGGAGCTGGATGAAATGAAAGTAGAACGAATGGAAATTGTGCATGCAATAAAACTAACATTTTTAATAACATGTTGCAGGTTTTGCACATGAACAGGCTAACAAAAGCTGTGGCTTTGTGGCTTGTTATTTTTTACATATACAGGTAGGTGAAAGACAGAATATTACACCCGACAAAAAGTAACTCATTTGATACACAAAGAATATCAGAGGTTATAATCTTGACAGAAGGTGAGAGGAAAGTGTGTGAGAGAAAGATAAGCAGAGATAGAGAAACAAACAAAGAAAGACAGGAAGTCAGTTTACCTTGCTGGCGGAAGACGAAAAGATTCTATCTTCAGTAGTTTTACTTGAGGAGTAAAGTGCATCGCTACTCTCACTGGTAACCTATAAACGATATTCCAGGCCTCATTACAGAAATCACAAAAAAGGAGTGCTAAAAGAAATGAGAACGTGTTTAAGGTTGCTCACCACACTTCGACACTGTATGAAAAAGTATTTGTACATTCCCAGGAAGTCCTGAAAGTCTACAGCTGCGTAAAGTTAAGAAAGAAGTGGCAGACAAAACTCCATGAGCAACTATTGCAGTTTATTTGTCAATGAATGATAAGACTTCCAGACACATGAAATTTGCATCCCTTAAAATAATGGAAAACTAAACAAGATCACAAATACTTACTATTGCTCGTGTCCTTGCCTTTGGCTCTAAATTCCTCAGTGACGTAACTGTCCAGCATGTTTCTTTTTATTTGCAGATACAAAAAAATAAAAAATAAAAATATTAGTCAACTAATAATATTAGTCATATTAGTCATTAAAAATACGTGGCCATTCATAGTAACTACAACCAAAATGGCTAAAACTACAGTGCATTAAGTACAATCAATTGATCTTTAATAATGATTAAGAAACATTTATTCTGAAATACACTCTTTCCCAAGTCATGAGAAAGGCCATGACCACAACGTCAAGAAAGTCAACCAGACATGATTACAGAAGAGCAAACCAACAATGTGGGAAGATGTAAACACTTTCAGTCATTACAAAAATGAGGGTTTCAGTACCAGTAAATTCAGACATTTCCTAGAGTTCGTGGCATTCAGAGTCCACAATGCTGAAACACACCTGCTGAACTGGGGAAAAAGATCGGCGAAAATGCCAACAACAGCATCTCTGTTGATCTCACCACTTCTGTTCTGTAAAATCAAATCAAAAGATATAAATTACTCACAAAGGTTTTTATATTTATATATTAATTTAGCTATTAATTACCAAATTATTACTATATAATAATTTTAATGACTTATTATGACCAAAGTAGTAATACAATTAATAGCACAATAATAACTAAAAACTAATGAATATTAACTTCAAAATAGTAGCATTTCAAAATGAACAATTATATATTAAATAGTATATTGTATGAATTATTATTTAATTAATAATACAAATAATAATAAAAAAGTTACCTTGTCATGACTGTCAAATTTCTTGCGGGCATCAGCAATTTGACGGGGCAACAATTCCTAAAAACCATTCACAAATATTACTACAATCATTGCAGATTACACTAAGAAGAAAATCAATATATGTGACCCTGGACCAAAAGTCGCTGGGGTATATTTGTAGCAATAGCCAGCCAAATATTGTCCTATCCTAACAAACAATACATCAATGGAAAGCTTATTTATTCAGCTTTCAGATGATGTATAGATCTCAATTTCGAGAAATTGACCCTTATGACTGGTTTTGTGGTCCAGGGTCATATATTATGGTCAGGTCATATACTCCTATATTATTTGAAATTCTTAGGTTATTTTAATATTTAAAATGAATATACAATTTTATTTTTTTATACAAATTTGTAATATACATCACATGCTTGGGACAGTCATGTTGTGCACTTACAAACAAGACAGGATGTCACAATGAACAATTATGAAACCATAGCATTTGAAGTCTCGTCTGACATGACAGTAGTCATGCAGCGCTATAGGCTGGATTCAACAAATGCACGTAAGGTGCCCACAAAACAAGACAAAATGTCTAGAAGTAGGACAAGCTTGTTTTGCACAAGTATCTTAACAGGAAAACCTTTTTTTGCAGCAGCACTTAAAGATGTTCATTTACATCATCCTTCCCTTGTGTGACCTGAATAATTTGCCTGGGGTTTGTGATGTGTGGGTAAACTGGTGATACGAATCAACCCGAGATGTGCTCTCCAACCACAAGTGAAATAAGTAGGTTAACACCATTACTAGTCTGTGACTGGATCTGTTCCTGAGAGTGCAACAACCCTACCTGTGCTTACTGTATGTGTGGGTGCAAAAACAGGTTACAGAGAGATCAAGACAGATAACATGGACTGGACCTGAGCCAGCCAATGGTGGGAAAAGTACCTTGGGAAAAGTTCTCTCAGTCAACCGATCTCCCTGAGAAATGGAAGACAGGAGAGAGAGAAAGTCATGCTATCTGAAAGACATGAATTCATCCAATTGGCTGAAATGCAGAGCATCAAAGATCACCTCTGTGAAAATGGAGGTCTTGTCCTTATGCCGGCCCCTCTTCACCAACTCTAGCAGGAGAGGGGTGTTTTTATTCACCTCCGATTCCGATATGCCAAGCTCTTTAGACAGAGTTTCACGACTGTCAATCCCATTGAGCTGAATAACACATAGTAGGGTATGTTAGTTCAGATGAAAGAGATATGAGGTCACAGAGGACATAGCATAGCACATTCAGATCAATCAATCAAAAAATATTTACATGAATTTCTGAATGACAGCTTCATACTGTGTATCACTTACAGCGTTGTATATTATATAACACTGACATACCGTACTAATTTCAGGTTGAAACACCGCTAGGGTGAAGTCTAAATTGAAGACTTGCAGGAAGTCAATGATAAGACCTGCTACCAAGCGACCTACAAGAAGAGAAAGATATGCTGAAAATGCATAATTTTCCAAAGCAAACATTTAGAAATGTAAGCAAAACATCAGATCAAAAATAAATACATTTCGCAGAAAATCATGTAGTGTATGATGAGCACAATTTTTTTTAGCTTTAGTCTATGATTCCATCCAGTCAGAGAATATTTAACATGTTTGATATTTTGAGCTGATTTTAGAACACATCTTGTCATTTCTCGTGCGCAGGGTTCCCACTCTTTCATGAACACCAGATTCAAGGATTTTCAAGGACTTTTTAAAGCACCATTTATTTTATATCAAGCACCTATCAAATTCACACCCCAGCATATGTAGCATCATGAAAGACCTTACAGTACTTAACATTTCACCACTTACACTTAACATTTAAATTAAACATTTCATAGTAATAATGTTTTGAATGTGAAGGTTTCATAAATTTATGATAAAATATGCATCAAACTGGTTTTTGCTGTAGTTCTTGTACAAGATTTAAATTTGAAAGAATTTCTCAATTTTTAAATTAATAAAAAATGGTTAAATGTTGTAATAACATGGTAAAACCTGATAACATTAAAAATGTGCACATTCACTCAAGAGAGACGTTACTCATTAACAAATAAACTCAAGTCAAAATAATTTTGTAAATTACTTTTTATTGTAAATCCCATTTTTTAATCTTTGACCTAGAGGAATGCAGCTGCTCAAACATGCAGCTGCTCAAAACGTCAGTATTTTTAAAAAATATTTCATGAACATTTTAAACCTTGTACATGTGCAAATCTGCAAAAAAATATAAAGAAAAGAAATAAAAAAAAATAGGACTTTCTATTTGCTTTTAAACTGTAAACGCTTTTCACTAAGCTGTTTTTCCAATTTTTCAAGTTCTACATTTTCTCCTTAGCTCAGCAGGTGGCGGCAAGTCACTAATTTTATCACTGAATCATTCATTCAATTGATTCGTTTGAACAGCTGATTCATTCAGGAATGAAATCTTTATGTATGGGTAATCATGAATCACTGACTCACTAGATTCGTTCAAAAACGCACTTTCATTCATGAATGAAACTCGGCTGTGTTTGCTTTTAGAGATGCGCAGCGCCTCAGCTGTTACTATATTAGGAACTATTTTAATTTATGAAATATATACAATAAGAATGTTTGCGGGAGCATGACACACACGTTGCGGGAGTGGGCGGTAATGGTCAGAAATTCAGCAGAAGCGGGCTTAAGAAAACTGTCCGCGCATCAACACACACAAGTTGTTGTTTTTTCGCGCTCCTCCATCTCCACCCCCAATCATTAGTGCCGAACAATTTTTCAATTTCAAATTTAATTCAAGCACTTTCAAGGATCTATGTTTGTTTTCAAGTACTTTCCAGGCCTTGAATCCATATGTCTGAAATTCAAGCACTTTCAAGTACTTTCAAGAAGCGTGGGAACCCTGCGTGCGTCTCCTAGCAAAGAGATGCATGTGTCCGCATGAGCTTGTTGTGTTCAGAACATCCTGAAAGTCTGAGTGTTTGATCCTCTGTCATTAAGTGTATGATATCATTTTTTTTCTGTAACCATTTGGCAAGTGTATTATGCCTAGTGTTTTAAAATCTGTCCAGACTTTAAAAATCGTGTTGTGTATTACAACCCAAATCATCATCACATCAAAACAAGACAGACAAAACTAATAAGGACAGACCTTTTTTTTATGGAATTCATACTTACCATCCTTTGTGTTGAGGGACTTTTTCAAGTTTTCATTCACAAGAGGTGATTTATTCTATTTAAAAGAGTTGTCATCTATATTACTGAATCTTGTACAAGTAAAATAATGTTCATGCAAAAACATACAATTAACATAAAAGCATTTAATCAGCAAAAGATTCAATTTATGATGAAATAAAAAAAATGCATTAAAACTATTTATAATTACCTCAACTTTGTCCTGCTCTTCTAAGGCAAGAAAAACAGCTGCACGTAGCTCTGCCTGTAAAGAGATAGAGAGAAAGAGACCTCACTCATCATCACTTCATATGTCCTTTATTCAGACATGTTTATAACAGTACGGCACCAAACAGACTCATGGAGGATCAGAACAGCTCAAAACTCAGATATGTTACTGAAGCTGCAGTTAGTAAAGAAGCACTTTTATGTACAGATACGGTATAACTGCAGTTATAAAAGGTACAGCTCATTAAAGGCATCATATTACAGGTTAAACCAGATTACTTGTTGCCTGATCATTTTAGATGACTTCCTCAATACCTGTGAGTCCAACACCTTTCCAAAATAAAATAAAACAAGACTTTGGAGCCTTGCCGGTTAATTAGAAAACATGTTGTTTAATATTAATACAGCCAAGATAAACAATGACATTATAAGTCTCATCTTTAGTAGCTGAGGGTTATATAACAGCGCAGTGTCATCACTCAATGTTGTCACACCAGTTGCTGTTGTCCATTTGTTGCCCATAACAACTTTAGCATCACTATGCTAACAAACACTGCGCTAAAAAAACAAAAACAAAATATGTCCCGTATGAGACAGGAACTATTCCAGCCTCATAAGGACATAAAACGTGTTTCGAAACATCCAGGACAAATACCTTAATTTTATTCAAAACACCGCTGTTTTCCAAGTTTTGGATCAGTAGATCTCTGAGTTCCGTGTCCTCTTCTGTCGCAGACATCTTCAGTTTGTGTCATGTGACTATAGGTTGGAAACCTGCGCACCCTGGCGGCTATCCACAGCATTGCACATTGTGGACATATGCTTGTGCTATGTTCCAACAACCGGTTCAAGATTTGTCTGCTCTGATTCGGCAGTTAGTCCCTCTTGCCATTAGGACGGATGGGAATCCTAACAGATAGGCCTATTAGACCTGGAGGTCGCCTTAGCTCATGAATATGAAAAAGGTCATTGTCAAGATGTGTGATGATTGTCCTGCGGGGTCTCGATTAATATTCTAATGAATATTCATGAGTCAAGCCGTCAACGTAGTTATAATTTACTTCCAAGTAAAAATAACTGTAGCTAGTTTTAATTGCTCGTGTCAAACGTTTTCAGTGACTACTTCCATTTTTTCCATGACAAAAAGTCAGCAATTTTGACTTAAAAAGCTCTGTATATTTCTGAAAAAGCACATTTCAAAAACATAAAATACAAAATATGTCTTTGTATTTTACAATAACTAAAAATATATATTTTTTCCTACAAACTAGAGGGCAAACTTACATATGCTATGGGTCATTCATGTTATGTATTATGTACCTTCTACTCTCTAAAAATGTATAGCCAGCGTTGTAATGTACTTACAGATAAATATTTATAAATATTATAAACATTTATAAATAGAAAATCTTTCTATAAAGTGTATGCCAGACTATCAGTGACTATTAATTATAGCTAGAACATATACACAATTGTAAGACAATTAACAAGATATCTAACCTGTTTCGTATCATCATGATGGCAAAAAGCCTGTTTTGTCATTAAGGGCTATTCAAAAGTATTTGAGTATTCTGACAAAATAAACAAATTTCCAAGCAACTTCAAATCTTTAGTATTTCCTTAGATGTTTTGTCAGCGTAACGTAATTTCTGCAGGGCTATTTTGTAATGGACTGTAATGACTAATTTTTCCATCTCTGCTGCCTTTGAAGCATGATCAGTCACATGACATGAACACCCTTGACCAAAGATGATAGCCTCCAGGTAACGTAGCCTACTGTACATGCAACTGCCACAGAGATGAATGTATATTCCTTTTTTTCCCTTTTTTAGGTATCATAGACCTCCTTGAAGCAAACCAATGTAACATCATTCAAAAATGCAATTACGAACATATATGTTGAATAAAAGGGACAGGTAATGAGGCAACACAAGTTTTATTGAGTAAGAGATGTCAACACCAGCATGATAAAAATTGTACAAATTTCACAATTTCAAAATGAAATATCACTGCAACTTGTGATCTTAAACACTTAGAGCAAAAAAAGTGTCATACCAACAGAAATCATGCCATGTGGTTGAAAAATAAAATAAGAGAGAAAAAGATAGCTAAAGAGCTGGATAGAGGAAGAGAGCAAGAGACATTAAGAAATCTATGCTTCTTTCTTTATTTTTTTATACAAAAATCCTGGTTTAAAATGGTTAATTAAAATCCATTTGAAATGGAAACTTGTAACCTGATGATTTCACAATTATTAATAAGAAATGTATTCTGCATTCAAGCATGTGACACCATAGATAGAGTTTTCTATTTAAATAGTCACAGATAACCTTTGAAGTAGATAGTACAATATGTGCCAACTGAAAATGAGCAGCGGAATTGTGCTTAAAATCCCTTTTCCTGTCAAATCAGTTATGATAGTTGATGAGAGGATATTGTATTTTGCTATCAGTGTTGTAAAAGCGTTAGGCTATCTTGGAAATAAGCTGCATACACAAAGCTTTCGGAGAGAGAAATGTGCTGTGGTTGGGGAAGAGATGTCTGGATATTACAGAACGATAAATAAGAGTGACTAGCACCATTTGCATGAGCTTTCGGAAAACATAATGCTAGCCGTAATAAAAATACAAAATCATAGATTTAAGAAACAAAGCCCCACGTAGAGCATCAGCAACAACCAGAGTCATTTCACACTAAAAATCACTGTGACAGTTTGGACTCATGCTCAATAAATATTTAGCTCACAAATCAGCCCTATTTGTGACTTTGCTTGATGCTTTGAATGGGCTTTGACTAAGTGAAGATGAACAGGGGGTTCCCAGACTATAATTGTACATGTCCTTAAGATATTATGGAGTAATATGAACTGGTCATGTCAGTAATCAACCCTCCGAACGCCCGAAACTGCCCACACGCTACTGTAGCCTAATCTGGACCCGTGCCACGCCGTTTCATCGTTTAATTATCAAAAATGCATCCTGCATCAATTTCCATAATTCTTAGAGCTTAAAGTGCCACTGACGTATCAGAAACGTAAGAAAATAAGCAATGAAAGTGAATCGCAAGTTACCACAGAAGGCAAGCGGACCTCTCTTAATACTGTATATAACTGATTGGAGTTCACTAATTGTAATATGATGAGTTTGCATTGCTGATATAGTCGTATTTGTTGTGCACTCGTGACCAGATGAATCTCTACATGATTTTTTGGACAAAATCTACAAGACAAGTGCTCCATTACTATGACACAATGACGTATGGATGGTGACATTAACCCTGTATATCCAGCACACCGATAAACTAACATTCACACAGATTTACTTTCTTCAAAGGAAAAAAAAAAAAAAAAAACTTCCCACAATTCAAACGTCTGGGCACCTCCTTGGTCTCCTGAAACAAATAAAAACACCAAAACATGGAAACAAAGGTGTCCCTGTGCAAAATCGAACATGAGAAATGTTAAATCATAATGCATTCATCCTTTTGGACTTGATCACCCATGTTTAAACCTTAAAACATGACTGTATTAAAAGATTTATATAAAACGTAATACTTTACATTTAGTAAAAAGATTCATCAGCTTTCTACTATGGTAAGAATAAGAAATTGCATATACCCAAACTTTTGCATCCCATATCTAAATAAATGATTGATTCGTTATCATATATTGCTGATATTCTATCATACTACCACTAACATTTTACGATCATTAAATTAATAATTAATGTTGGATTGTCTCCTTGAAATTTTCTGTAGTTGTTGGCCTCAACCAGCCGGGTGTTTCAAATGGACTTTGAAAATATCTGAAAAGCTATGAAATATTTCTTGGGATTTACACCAGTGAGTTTCCGTGTCATGATGTTTGCATTCACAATTTTTTTTTCTATTTTTCCATCTATTTTGGGAATTAAAACGAGAAAAAAAGTAGAAAGAAAAAAACAACTAAACAAACAAGCAAAAATAAAAACAATACACATACTGCATTAGAGTGCCCACACTGACCACTATAAATATGATTTCAGAACCAAAAGACAATGTTTCTCAATATTTTTACAAAATGTACCCAAAATCGAACCACAAAAATGAACCACTGTACACCCATTGAACAGCCTGCACAGCACATTAGTTCCCATTACTTCCATAAAGAGAAGCTCAGATCGAAGCTGATTGCCCTTACATTCCCTCAGTGTATCCCCTCTGCACCTCTTTAGATTTAAAATAATGGATGGTTTTTGTTTACAATTAATAAATACATATACACTAAAATGTGCATACATTAGCAGCTATAAACAGTACATCACATTATGTCAGGTCATATGAAAAATTTACAAAACATGAATGTTCCTCAAAACATTTGCCATTGGCAGTCGTCATCTTAAAGCAAGGCAACAAATAAGTTATGTATTTTTCGTTAAAAGCATAACAGAATCATAAATAATGCCAAATAATACAATAAATTACAGCAGCAAAAAAATCATACTACCGTAGTTATCCATACTTTTTACATGATGGGTTTCTTTTGTTTCTTAACGCTCAGATCACATGACCCCATTACTCGGCCAATAATAGCAAAGCTACACTTGGATGCCTTGAACCGCTTGCTTTATGTTCTCCAAGAGGACCTTGTTCTCTGGGCTCTGGTACTGGTCCTGGTGAGTATACATATCTGTCAAAGTGCTCACATAAGTGTCAAAGTTTTGCTCGTTCATCGGCTCCTGTGGAACAGATTGGGATCATTGGAGGTCGAAAAACAAACCAAGCATAATATGTTCAATCAAACACACAATCAAGGCTTAAGACAGAAAGGGAAGGGGAAAGAGGAGATATTTAGGGAGGAATGAACCCACCAAGCTGCCTTTAAAGCTAAATATAAGCTAGGGTTTTAGAGAAATTACATCTGAAATGCAGGGCTTGACCAATCACATTAAAATGGTCACCAAATCAAGCATAAGTCTATTACACTGATTATAAAAATATATATCTGATGGATAACACAAATTAATGCACATACATTATGTATGCATGCACTGGTGTGAATTTCATGCTCATGAGTATGTAGGTAATACTGGCATTCACAAGTGATATCAAACAGATCGCCATGAACAGCAGACAGATATCGATGAGCATCACTGTGCCTGATAAAATAATGTGTTTTACAATAATAACATGAGTTTACTACCAAAAATAAATATGGCTCATATTGCAACCCCAGCTTTCTTATTGCTATTCCCTGAAGTGGATTATGTCAATATGTGTAGCACTGATACACTCTATGGACCTTCGTGATGCATACACATCGTACTGTGTTACAAAAGGGGGAGGACTAGGGGGAGGAAAATGATAGTGAGGAGAAGGATAAAGTTAGACTATGGAAAATGAATCTCTTACTCTGTGGGGCATCTGTAAACAGCAGTAATTTTTAACAGGGGCCTCTTTCAGTGGCATCGGTTTCTACAGAAGGGAGAGGTGTAGAGAAAAGACTATTAGCCTGGCTAAAAGCCAGAGGTCAGTGGTCTCAATAAAACTGACATACTTGACTTTACACGTGGAAGTACAGAAGACCAAGTTCTGCTTGAGAGGCATGACACATGAACAGGCAACAGTCGTCTGATGTTAGTGCAGCTTGAGGACCACTCTAAATAGCATCCATCAACAGTGGGGGTGGAGAATTCAGGAGCCATATTCAGGAAGACATGTTTCAGTTGTTTACTAACATGGCTGCCACATTTGAACGGGGCTTGTCCAATCGTGCCCTGGCTCAATGTGTATGTGAAGGCACTGTGATTCGATCGTGTGGGAGAATGTGATCCACAGCGGCCATGTTGTTACTCAACTGAAAAGCAGTTGTTGGAGTGGAGGTTGTTTTTCTACAATGGTCTGTAAAGGGGAGTGTGACCTCAGCACAGAAGCATATGGAACCGCGAGGAACTCAACAACAGACATAAAGAAGCAGATGGGAGAAACAATAGAAACCGGAATTTCATCCCTACTGTCTGAAATGCAAACTCAGGCCCTGGCTTTCAACAAGAGGCAGTCTATAGTCTAATAAACATTTATTGGTATATTAACAAACTTTAATAACTATTTTGAATTGATTCAGATTTTTGCGATTGTAAATAACTATCAAACATTTTTATCCTGACTTCACTGAGATATATATATATATATATATATATATTCTTTTACCCTTACACTCTTAAAAATAAAGGTTCTTTTATCAGCATTGATGGTTCCATGAAGAACCTTTAACATCCAATGAACCTTTCCATTCCACAAAAGGTTCTTTATAATGGAAAAAGGTTCTTTAGACTATTTAAATATTCTTCATATTTAGAAAAAAAAGAACTGTTCACTGAAAGGTTCTTTAGGGAACCCAAAATAGCTCTTCTATGGCATCAGTGTGAAAACTCCTTTATTTTTAAGTGTGTATGTGAGGCCACATGTCTTTTGGCTCTTACCATGTGTGGAAGCTGGATGTTGGCAAGACTGTTGATGAGGGACTGGCTGAGGTTGGCGAGCTCATGCAGCAGCGAGTCGTTCTGCTGCTCTATGGTCTTGTTTTCCTCCTCGATGGACTTCAGGTTAGTCTCCATGGTGGTGATCTGGCAGGAGGGAGAAAGAGACAAAGGCATCTCTGTGACTGAACGCATGGCCAAAGCCTGATGTGATAGATGGCAACTGCTCTTACTTGAGTCCTTAATTTTATCATGTCTGACTCTACTTGATTGTTCGACTCGTTCAGGTCTTTGATTTCTTCATCCAGTTGTTTAATCTCCTCGTCATTTTCTATGCCTGGAAGGGAACATTGAGAAATTCACTGTAAAAAATGCCACTGATGGCAAGTAATTTAAATAATAAAAAATTACATACCTTTACTTGCTCTCTGTTTGATTGTGAGCATTTCAACCCCGGTCATCCTTGTCTTCTTCATAGCAGATGTGGCACGGGGACAACCGGATAGACTACCGATGTGTAAAAACAAAAACAAAAGAAATAGATCATTTTAATTCTCCAATTTAAACATTCTACTGATGACAAAATGTAACATAATTTTACAGGGGTAAGAAAATAATTGTGCATTATTGTGCATTTTTTCATTTAGTTTATTGGCTAAACTTGATTTACTTTGCAAATCAAACCCTTTCCTCAGGTTTTGAGAATGTATGTAGAAAATATGCCTGCTGCATTAAAAATGTAACTGATTCACATGCATTTATTGCTTCAAAGTATTCAAAAGGACAAACTCACTGCAAAATATAATTTTTGTAATCAGCATCTTTGTTCTCAAATGAAATATTTAAACAACCCTTAAACAAGATACATTTACCAGCAAAACTTGATGACAATAAGACATGTTTTAGAAAATATATCTTGAATTAATAGTATTTTTGTTTCTTACCCCACTGGCTAATTGTTGTTCTTATGTCAAGAATAAACTTGAGATGCCAAAAGGGTACCATTTTTATATTTTCAAAGTTTTATTAATGTTGCCATGTGCTTTTGTCATTTTTATTAGTTAAAAAAAAAAATTCTATTCAGATTTAATTTATTTAATTTTACTTTTAGATTTAGTTATTTTAGTACTTTAAACTTATTTATTTCAGTTAGTTGCCAAAGCAACATATCTAGTTTTCATTCAAGTTTTTATTTTCTAATATTTTATTTCAGCTTTTATTTCAATTACCGAAAGCAATTTTTCAATAGTTTTAGTTAACAATAACAATAATTTTACTTAATAATAAATAAGTTCATCATTTTACTTCTCAATAAAAGATATCTTGTTTTAAGAATGCTGAGATATTTAGACTAAAATGAATGTAAAAATACTGATTAAAAAATGATTTCTTGCTATATAGTGGCCTGAAACGCTCATACACTCATGTACCTCCGGTGGGTGAGGAAGCTGCCGCTGATGTGGCCTGAGCCATCGCAGCCTGGGGTGGGGCAGGCCATGCCGTCTGTCTTGCCAGACTTCCAAGAGAAAGGCGCTCCGTTCACATAACCATCTTTCTGACGCTTGGCGGCCAGTGGGCAGCCGGATGCACTGCGGTGGGATGCATACTTCCCTGTCACATGACCCTGGCCATCACAGCCTGGCACAGGACACCTAAAGACATTGGGCACGACAGAGACAAGTTCACACACATAAGCACACACACATAGTGAAGTTCCTTCTGCAATTGTCCTGAGTAGTCGATTTCGACTTCAGTCCTCCTGTAAGTTACTACAAACAATATTCAACTTTCAGTCACTTTGGATAGTTGTAGGAATGAAAGAAAATGCACCTGATTGGCTCCTGGTCATCCTTGTCCTCCTTACTGTGCATTATTTTAATACCACTCTTCTTTGCCCGGGGACAACCTGACAGACTTCAGAGCAAGAAACACATTTACCAAAAAATGCCAAGGGCTTCTCTTTGCACTTCTTTGAATCCACTAGTGGCCAAAACGTTACGTGAAGTATTGAATCAAATTTTTAATGTGCATATTTGTGAGTCTTCACCTTCTGTGTGAGGCATAGTTGCCTGTGATATGCCCAGAGCCATCACAGCCAGGAGTGGGACACCTGCAAGCAATGAAAACATGAAACAGATTAGTGTAACCTCAGACAGACCTCATTTTGAGGGTCAGCTGAGGTGCCGTGTAAACACGAGAGCGCGAGGGCTTACTTCAGATCCTGGGAGTTAGATGCCATCATACCACGCATGCCCTTGTCAGCCAGTTGGCAGCTTGATAGCCTTAAGAAAGGATTTTAGAAGCATGAGGTATGGTTTACTAGAACAGCTGCATTATTAAAGCTACTAAGGTGCACTCAGGGTCACTTTTTCATTAAAAAGTTATATATGTAAATAAATGAATTGTACTTTTTAATAAGTTGAAAATAATATAAACTTTTATTAGTAGCCTTAAAAAGCTGTTTTATTGTACATGGATGCTAAGATCATATCACCAGCCGAATAATACTGACTTGATCTTGAACTATTTAATCATGGCTGCCTGCCAATAGTGCATTTTTACAAATGGCATTCATAAATAACAACTTTTGCTTATATCGTAAGTCCAAGATGATATGCAGCACAAAAAAATACTGAGTGTGCATTTAACTTTGATTATAATCTAATATTTTTAACAGAAACATTTAAAATAATTTTAGCAGCTGGAATTTAATTCAGTCAAACTGTTAAAATAGAAGAGGCAAAGGAGAGATGGACTAAATAAAACTGACATCAATATTTTAACATCATAATATCACTTTTATCAGAGAAAATCATAAAAACGTCATAAAAAAGCACTAAAAAGATTTTTTCTTATGTTTTTGAAAAAAGTTTTTATGTTCACCAAGGCTGCATTTATTTGATCAAAAATACCATAAAACAACAATATTGCGAAATATTATTACAATTTAAAATAACTTCTCTATATTTCTATAAAGAAAGAACTTGTCAAAATTTCTATATATTTTTATCTGAATATATTTTAAACTGTAACTTATTCATGTGATTTTCAGCAGCCATTACTCCAGTCTTTGGTGTCACATGATCCTTCAGAAATCATTCTAATATGCTGATTTGGTGCTCATGAAATATATCGTTGTCAATACTGAAAACAGTGTTGCTTAATATTTTGTGGAACATTTTTTTTTTTCAGGATTCTTTAATGAACAGAAAGCAAAAAAAAAAAAAAATCTGCATTTATTTGAAATACAAACCTTTTGTAACATTGTGTCTTTACTCACTTTTAATCAATTCAGTGCAACCTAGCTGAATAAAAGTACTGATTTCTCGTATTAATGGACACAGTAATATAAAAAAAGAAGGGGGAAAAAATCTTGGTAGATGCTAAGCTTACGTGAGGAGCTCCTTCTTGCTCTCCTTGCAGGGAGCATATTTGTGTTTGGGGCTGGGGAGGGACATGTCTCCTGAATACTGCTGCTCTTCCAGTAGATCCTGAAAGGGGTCCAGGTCATCCTGAAAATGAGGATGGAGAAAGAAAAAGAAAGATTTCAGAGTATGTTATGATGCAGTATAAAAGGGAAGAATAGTACAACGGCCTGCCAGTAATTACATAATATACAGCGCAGTTCACATTTAAAAGAATACCATGTTTTATAACACTAGCACAAAATAACACTGAGCACAAAATCTCATACAGCCTAATTTGCATTCATTGAAGTTCCCCAACAATTTAGCAAAAACATCAATTCCCTTTT
Source organism: Sinocyclocheilus rhinocerous (assembly GCF_001515625.1). Classification (NCBI taxonomy): domain Eukaryota; kingdom Metazoa; phylum Chordata; class Actinopteri; order Cypriniformes; family Cyprinidae; genus Sinocyclocheilus; species Sinocyclocheilus rhinocerous. The sequence continues at coordinate 220,333 of NW_015661612.1, read as the reverse complement.
GAAATAATAATAACAACAGTTCACGTCTGGGGGTTCATGAATGAGTAATTAATTAACAGAGGAAAATCCGTTTTCAAGCAATAATCTCCAGTGCACTGAAGGCATGCAGTACCCGCACTCTACACTAGATGTCCTTTCAGTCCTTCAAAAGGAACAGCCTACCATCCTTCAAATCACTACAATTGGAGAAAATACAGCTTCCCCAACCAGTTTACTGTTTAAGGTTTACACAAGGACAAAGCAACCGTTTAGAAATGACTAAATTGTGCTCCAATTTACATGTCACAGTCAAACAATTTTAGATTATAAATAGGTCCTTATGCTTGGCTACAGTAGAAACGAAAATTTGGGAAGACTGAGCAGAAATCTCTGCCTATGGATTGCATTGGAAATGGGCTGAACACGTAAGCAGAAAACTGTAATCTTACTATGACTATCGCTCATCTACCAACTGCCTTTTTAGCTAACCAGTTAGCCACTAAAAGCAAGTACCTCCTTGTGGTCCTCGTCCAGGCGTTTGATCTTGGTGTAGTCCACAGGCAGGTCCCAGCAGTCTGCCGTGCTCATCTGGTAGCACTGGCTGTTGAGCAGGGCCTGCCGCTGGGGTGACATGGGCTGCAGGGGGGTCAACACTGTGCCTCCACTGCCCTCCAGTGTTTATTATAAATGATTTATCCATGCATATCATTTTATTAATTCACGCACATTATTTTTCATATTTCAAAAATACATAATGATAGGTAAGAAAAACAATCGCAATTTCTGTCTCATGTCTACTTTAAAGAACTTACAAAAACATAAGCAAGGGATCTCGAAGGAGAACCAACATGCGGGGCATTAACTGTGTGTTCAATTACCTAGACTGAAACAGTAGTTTTGCGGTTCAGTCCCATTAAACTTCTTCCCTAAAAATATAGTTGATTTGTTTGAACATATATAGTTGATTTGTTTGAACATTTGCCCACTCTACACTAGATGTCCTTTCAGTCCTTCAAAAGGAACAGCCTACCATCCTTCAAATCACTACAATTGGAGAAAATACAGCTTCCCCAACCAGTTTACTGTTTAAGGTTTACACAAGGACAAAGCAACCGTTTAGAAATGACTAAATTGTGCTCCAATTTACATGTCACAGTCAAACAATTTTAGATTATAAATAGGTCCTTATGCTTGGCTACAGTAGAAACGAAAATTTGGGAAGACTGAGCAGAAATCTCTGCCTATGGATTGCATTGGAAATGGGCTGAACACGTAAGCAGAAAACTGTAATCTTACTATGACTATCGCTCATCTACCAACTGCCTTTTTAGCTAACCAGTTAGCCACTAAAAGCAAGTACCTCCTTGTGGTCCTCGTCCAGGCGTTTGATCTTGGTGTAGTCCACAGGCAGGTCCCAGCAGTCTGCCGTGCTCATCTGGAAGCAGTGGCTGTTGAGCAGGGCCTGCCGCTGGGGCGACATGGGCTGCAGGGGGGTCAGCACTGTGCCTCCACTGCCCTCCCCCATCCCTCCAGCCCGGCTCAGATCCAGGGTTCCGTTCTCATCCCCATCTCTGTCATCAAGGCTCTGCCACAAAAGAGAGGAAAGAGAAGAGGACTGATAAGAGATATAAGAATAAAGAGAATAATTAAGAGGTAAAAAGATGAGAAAAAAGCAGAGTGAGATATGGAAGGTCTCTTTCTGTCAGGTACCGTTCTTGTGGAAAACATGCAGATCAATGGTCGCGCTCAGGATCCAGATAGAACCATCTCCTTGACGCTGCTGGACAACTATGATTACTGGGTTATCCTTGACCCTGCGCTGCAGAGACTGTATCTCAACAGCACTGGACGAGTGCTGGACCGAGACGTGAGTAAACAAACACACACAATCTGTCAAAAATAACATATTGCTACTGTTGTCCTTTGGCTGGCACAAATAGATATATATATTTATATGGCAGTCTGCCTGAAGCCTCTAAGACAAACAAAAGCTCTAAAATAAATTCTGTCCTGATTGGCAGCAAAACAACACACATCACGGTAATGAGATCATAGCAGCCACACAGAACTGCAACATTTTCTTAATCAGTATTTTAATCTTTCCAATAAAATATTTTGACATCCTCGAATCAAGACGTACATACTTATGCAAAATTGCATGAGATATTAAAGGGGACATCGGATGTTTTCCACAATTTGTTATGATTGTTTAGGGTCTTCATGAAATCGTGTAAAAACAACACCCTTTTTACCTTGTCAAAAACAGCTCTGTTTACAGCGACTCGTTTCAGTGCATGTCTCTTTAAATGCTAATGAGCTCTCCCTCTCTTCTGTGGAAGAGGAAAGGCGATTTGCAAATAATCATAAAAAATATAAAGTGTGAGACTTCTTGAGGTGCAGCTGGATCACAAACAGTTTTAGCAAACACCATGTAAAAGTGAATTTTGCATCCGATGTCCCCTTTAAAGTCGCCATGAATTCCAAATGGACAATTCTTAATGGAATATTGCAGTGTTTATTATAAATGATTTATCCATGCATATCATTTTATTAATTCACGCACATTATTTTTCATATTTCAAAAATACATAATGATAGGTAAGAAAAACAATCGCAATTTCTGTCTCATGTCTACTTTAAAGAACTTACAAAAACATAAGCAAGGGATCTCGAAGGAGAACCAACATGCGGGGCATTAACTGTGTGTTCAATTACCTAGACTGAAACAGTAGTTTTGCGGTTCAGTCCCATTAAACTTCTTCCCTAAAAATATAGTTGATTTGTTTGAACATTTGCCAGCTTTATTTACACTGTTGTTGCTGATTTTGTTGTCACGTGTGGTAATTAATTTCTGGTGATGTCAAGCTGTATTTGTACCTCTACTTAAAATGATTAGTTAGTTAGTTGTTTGCTACCCTTGTCACATTTCATGTACTGTATAAAGTCTTAAGGTCATGTGGCATATTATGAGCCAACAAGCACTTTGTTCTGTATGTTCACTATACCATTTAGAAGTTTGGGGTCAGCATTTATTTATTTATTTTTTTTAAAGAAAAATGAAAGAAATTAATACTTTATTCAGCAAGCTTCTATTCATCAACGAATCCCAAAAAAGTGTATATAAGTTTTCACAACAACATTAAGCAGCACAACTGTTTTCAGCATTGTTAATAATAAATATTTCTTGACCACCATATTAGAATGATTTCTAAAGGGTCATATGACATTGAAGACTGGAGTAATGACTGCTGAAAATTCAGCTTTGCCATCACAGGAATAAATAATATTTTTAAATATATTAAAGTAGAAGAAAGTTATTTTAAATGTATTTTTTTGAATCAAATATATGCAAGTGAGCATACTGTAGGAGACTTCTTTGACAAAACATTTCAAGTGTTACCGACCCCAAGCCTTTGAATGGCATAAAAACATGATGAAATGCAGTGCATAACACTTAACAATTTGCATACAACTCTTAAGCTAAGAAAAAAAGTCTTTCTACAATGATGGCAAATTTTGACAACATTATAAGTTCAATGAATACATTTACTTATAATTAAGTAGACGAGTTCAACTAAAAAACATGGAAGCAGTTGACAATATTTTTTAAAAATTCTACGACCACTTCAGTTTTTTACAGTGTGGGAAAGAATGGGAGGAGAAAAGATACAAAAGAAGAGAGTGCCCTACATCTCCATGCACAGCTGCTTATTATTGAATATATAGAGCCCTGCAGCTCCTCACTACCCCTGTCCCTCTTTTTCTCTCTCTCTCATTCTCATCCCCACTCCCTCCAGTCTGCTCCCTCACTGTCCTTAAAGAGAGGTCATTGTCTTTCCTATGTACCCAGAGGGATGCTGGGAGAGCTGGCTTGGCTTGGACCACAGCTGAAATCAACATTAATTCTACTTGTCTCAGTGAGAGAGGGTAGGGGCACCACTACCCCAGCGTTCCTGCAGCTGCCAGCTTCCTCTGGTCTCCTCCAGCCCTGTACTCTCATTATCACCATACAGATTATGTCTGAAATCGATGTGTCACTAAAGCAACCGTGGCTCGTTCAGACCATTAGGCTCATATGATGACCCTGAGTCTAGCAAAAAATGGACCTGCAGGAGCTCTCAGCGGTGCTGCTGTCATTCACTGTGTGAAATTGCACCCTGTGCAAATGAGCTCGAGGAGAGGACCAGGGGATTGCCCCGAATGACTCTAAACTCGCATGCCCTCATTTCGGTGCACTACCTTTACTGCCATATAGCACAGTCACACTGGAAGGCAGTGCAGAGAAACTAAGAAATACCCAGTGAGAGAAAGAAAAATATAATATTAGCAGTACAAGTGGATGAGGATGAGAGAGGAACTGGCAGGAAAAAGTTGTCGACCCTCACCTGTGCCAGGAGCTCCGGGCCTTTCCCAGTGAGGCTCTGGGGCATCTCTCTGCAGCGCGTGGACAGGTTGAGGATGGCGGTGGCGGCCATGTGGGCGGCTTCCATGTCGTGCGTGTAGTCGAAGCTGCTCTTGCTGCAGGTGCTGCTGGCGCTGCTTCCTCCTCCTCCTCCTCCACAGCTCAGGCTGCTGCTGCTCCACAGCTGAGACTGCTGCTGCTGCTGGGAGCGTAGCTGCTCGTGGTGCTGCTGGCCGGGCTCGAGGTCTTACAGTAGCGCTTGGCTGCACACATACACATACACCAGTTCAGACGGGCACTATGAACTTGGATAGATGGATGAATGGATGGGGAAATAGAAAGAGAGACAGATAGAACAATAGATAGATAGACACAATAATGGAACAGATAGATAGAACAATAGATTGAATGATCGTTAGAACGATAGAACGATAGAACGATAGATAGATAGATAGATAGATAGATAGATACACACACACACACTTTAAATAATCTGATGTTTCATGATAAATGCTGTGTGAAATTGAGTGAGAGAGAGTGTTGAAGAGGGGGAGAAATGATTTGACACTGTATCTAGGTTTCATGCAGAGGGTTACACATTGTTAGCATGAAATCTAAGATCTGCATGGGAAGCATTTATACAGCATTTCTTTTTTATATAAATCCACATTCATAAACCCTGGTCTGCATCCAGACACAACAGAACACAGAAATCTGTTATTGACTAAGGAACTGTTATTATCCTCCAATACTGGAAGGTGACAAATCAGTTGCTAAAATGCAGTTATAACCACTTATTCAAGATTTATACGACTCTCCCATTTGATCGTATTTTTCATCTAATTTTGCATTGAGACAAATAGCAATGCTGTCATTACAACTAAACTGGGTGTAACTAATTGATGTTGCCAACTGAGTCTAAATGATGTGCAGTTAATTCCTAACATGAATTAAATGTTATTCTCATTATTTTTTTTCCAAGCTTAATTTTCTTCATTTGTCTCATTTATCAAAAAACTGCATTTCTTTGATAAAGCATACAGGCAAGTAACATCACTTGCAAGAATGCTCTTTAATTTCCGAGACGTGGTATGTGTTCTGATTTCAATAACATTGTCTATATTATCACTGCAGGGCATGCTGTAATGCTCCTTATGGGCAATCAAGACTGTCCTGATGTAATAACCATGAGTTATAATGAAAATGAGTTATTTTAAGCACAGCTAATGAAACCGTACCAAAATATCCCGCCGAATTCTGTTGACAGGAAATCTCTACAATTTCTGGCTTGGGCGTGAAATCAACTGCTACCATTTTGAACAAAATCGTTCCAGTTAATTTGATTCCTTCACAAATGTAAGTGCGACCATTTATCAAGACCACGGCTGCAGTTGCGCGCTACAACATTGCACATTACCAATCACAAAAAACTCCAAAAATGAAGCTTGAACCAAACAAAGAAAAACAATGTTTGACAAAACTGACAAACCCACATCCAGACGTTAGGATTTTAAATCTGGCATCATTCAAAGATCTGTCTGCATCTCTCACTGTGGACCAGTAATGAAAAGGTTAACACCTACATAACTACTTTTAATACCAATAAATGCACAATAAATGCTATTGTTAATTGATAAGAGAATGTCTCATTAGCCAAACATTTAATGGTTGCAACATATATAGAAAGAGAGAGAATATCATGATATATGATAAAATGTTAACTTACAGATGAATTTATTCTTACATTCTTTACAAATATGCATTTGGTGGTCAAAAATATCTATCCAGCCATAATTAAATGAAAGGAGCTGCATGCAAATTAGATATCCCTTCATTTGGGTTTGTGTACCTAGGTTATTAATCATTTCAGAAGCCAATAAGTAGAGTAGGATTTCCAATAAAGGAGCACTGAACTCGACGACTGCCTGTTAAAAATCCAAGCTAAAGCTTTTATTAAGAGAAGGCCTTCACTTCAAAATAGAAAATAAAAGTAATTCTAAATGGAAAATACCACAAGGACGTCTGGCAGTACAAAACTAATTATAATCTTATTTCCATCTGATCCCCTAGAGAAAGACCAGTTTATCAATTCTGACTCTTTCTACTTCACCAGCCTCAATAACAGAGGAAAGAATAACAAAGCCAAGCTTGCCATCATATCCTTTGGGTGAGGTGTCTCGCCCATGGTTCTTCGGGATGAGGGACCTCTTGCCGTAGGCATGAGGCTGGTTGTCATAACTGCTGCTGTAGTCGAAGCTGGCTTTGGAGTACTTCTCCAGCTCCTTGGCCAGGTTGGATCGTGGAGTACTGGTTGGGACGTTATTTTTGTACCCATACTGTGGGATCTCCAGCTGTTTTACAAAGCACATGGGTCTGGAACAATTGACAAAGACAGGGAATCAAGGTTGGGTATCAGAGTCCTAGACATACATTATACTTAAAGTCAACATGAATCACAGTTCTCAAACCATTTTATATTCGTTATGTAACACGTTTTCAATCATGTGGATTCATCTTAAAGAAATAGTTCCCCGCAAAATCAAAAAGATTTATAAAAAAAAAAAAAAAAAAATGTTTAACTTACTAAATTAAATAAAGCACT